>NW_028227370.1:0-205774 GCF_978045245.1 Mus caroli | reverse complement strand
CCACCTTTTCTTTCAGGTTTTCTTGCCATATTCTGGGTCCTACAGTGTGATTTTCTCATTTTCGACGTTTTTCAAGTTTTTTCGCAATTCTGGGTCCTACAGTGTGATTATTCTCATTTTCCACCTTTTTCAGGTTTTCTTGCCATATTCGTGATACCTCAGTGTGAATTTTTAATTTTCTTTTTCAAAGTTTCTCGCCATATTATGGGTCCTAGAGCGTGTATTTTTAATTTTCCACGTTTTTCATGGTTTCTGGGCATATTCTGGGTACTACAGTGTGATTTTCTCATTTTCGATGTTTTTCATGTTTTTGTAATTCTGGGTAATAAAGTGTGAATATTCTCATTTTCTACCTTTTTCATGTTTTCTCGCCATATTCAGGGTCCTTCAGTGTGAGTTTTTAATTTTCTACTTTTTTGAGCGTTTCTTGCCATATTCTGGGTGCTACAGAGTGTATTTTTAATTTTCCAAGTTTCTCAGGGTTTCTCGCCATATTCTGGGTCCTACAGTGTGATTTTCTCATTTTCCATGATTTTCATGTTTTTTTCGCTATTCTGGGTCCTACAGTGTGATTATTCTCATTTTCCACCTCTTTCAGGTTTTCTCGCCATATTCGGGGTCCTTCATTGTGAGTTTTTAATTTTCTACTTTGTTGAGGGTTTCTTGCCATATTCTCGGTGCTACAGAGTGTATTTTTAATTTTCTACGTTTCTCAGGGTTTCTCGCCATATTCTGGGTCCTAAAATGTGATTTTCTCATTTACGACGTTTCAAGTATTTTCGCAATTCTGGGTCCTAATCTGTGATTATTCTCATTTTCCACATTTTTCAGGTTTTCTTGCCATATTTGGGGTTCTTCAGTGTGAGTTTTTAATTTTCTACTTTTTTGAGGGTTTCTTGCCATATTCTGGGTACTACAGAGTGTATTATTAATTTTCCACGTTTCTCAGGGTTTCTTGCCATATTCTGGGTCCTACAGTGTGATTTTCTCATTTACGATGTTTTTCAAGTTTTTTTTTTGTGCAATTCTGGGTCCTACACTGTGATTATTCTCATTTTCCACCTTTTCAGGTTTTCTCGCCATATTCCGGGTACTTCAGTGTGAATTTTTAGTTTTCTACTTTTTTCAGGGTTTCTCGCCATATTCCGGGTCCTTCAGTTGAATTTTTAATTTTCACGTTTTTCAGGGTTTCTAATGATATTCTGGGTCCGATAATGTGAATTTTTAATTTTCACGTTTTTCAGGGTTTCTCGGCATATTCTAGGTCCTGGAGTGTGAATTTTTAATTTTCACGTTTTTCAGGATTTCTCTAAATATTCTTGGTCCTGCAGTGTGATTTTCTCATTTTCCACTTTTTTCAAGTTTTTTTGTAATTCTGGGTCCTACTGTGTGATTTTCTCATTTTCCACCTTTTTCGGGTTTTCTTGCCATATTTGGGGTCCTTCAGTGTGAGTTTTTATTTTTCTACTTTTTTCAGGATTTCTTGCCATATTCTGGATCCTACAGTGTGATTTTCTCATTTTCCACCCTTTTCAGGTTTTTCTGGTCATGTTTGGGCTCCTTCACTGTGAGTTTTTAATTTCCTACTTTTTTATTAAGTGTTTCTCGCCATATTCTGGGTCTGTTAGTGTGAATTATTAATTTTCACGTTTTTCACATTTTCTCGGCATATTCTGGATCCTGCAGTGTGATTTTCTCATTTTCCACCTTTTGCAGGGTTTCTCGCCATATTTGGGGTCCTACAGTGTGAGTTTGTTATTTTCAACTTTTTTCAGGGTTACACGCCATATTCTGGGTCCTACAGCATGTATTTTTAATTTTCCACGTTTTCAGGGTTTCTAGGCCTAAGATGGGTCCTACAGATTGATTATTCTCATTTTCCACCCTTTTCAGGTTTTCTTGCAATATTCGGGGTCCTTCAGTGTGAATTTTTAATTTTCTACTTTTTTCAGGTTTTCTCGCCATATGCTGGGTCCTACTGTGTGATTTTTCTCATTTCCATGTTTTTCAGGGTCACTTGCCGTATTCCAGGTCCTTCAGTGTGAATTTTTTTCCACGGTTTTCAGTATTTCTCGCCATATCTGGGTAATAAATTGTGAATTTTTAATTGTCCACTTTTTTCATGGTTTCTCACCATATTCTGTGTCCGACTGTGTGAATTTTTAATTTTCAGGTTTTTCATGGTTGTTCGGCATATTCTGGTTTCTGCAGTGTGATTTTCTCATTTTCCACATTTTTCAAGTTTTTTCATATTTCTGGGTCCTACAGTGTGATTTTCTCTTTTTTCACCTTTTTCATGTTTTCTTGCCATATTTGGGGTCCTTCAGTGTGAGTTTTTACATTTCTAATTTTTCAGGGTTTCTCGACATATTATGGGTCCTACAGCGTGTATTTTTAATTTTCCACGTTTTTCAGTGTTTCTCAGCATATTCTGGGTCCTACAGTGTGATTTTCTCAATTTTGAAATTTTTCAAGTTTTTTCACATATCTTGGTCCTACAGTGTGATTATTCTCATTTTCCAACTTTTTCAGGTTTTCTAGCCATATTCTGGGTCCTACAGTGTGAATTTTGAATTTTCCTCGTTTTTCAGGTTTTCTCGCCATATTCTGGGTCCTTCACTGTGAATTTTTAATTTTCCACTTCTTTCAAGTTTTTTGTAATATTATGGGTCCTACAGTGTGATTTTCTCATTTTCCACCTTTTTCAGGTTTTCTCGCCATATTCGGGGTCCTTCAATGTGAGTTTTTAATTTTCTACTTTTTTCAGGGTTTCTCGCCATATTCTGGGTCCTACAGAGTGTATTTTTAATTTTCCACGTTTTTCAAGGTTTCTCGGCATATTCTGGCTCCTACAGTGTGATTTTCCCATTTCCTCGTTTTTCAGGTTTTCTTGCCATATTCCAGGTCCTTCAGTCTGAATTTTTAATTTTCCACGTTTTTCAGTATTTCTCGCCATATTCTGGGCACGTTTTTCAAGTTTTATCGCTATTCTGTGTCCTACAGTGTGATTATACTCATTTTCCACCTTTTTCAGGTTTTTTGCCATATTCGGTGTCTTTCAGTGTGAGTTTTTAATTTTCTACTTTTTACTGTGTTTCTTGCAATATTCTGGCTCCAAAAAGCATATTTTTATTTTTTCTCGTTTTTCAGGGTTTCTTGGCATATTCTGGGTCCTACAATGTGATTTTCTCATTTTCCACTTTTTTTAAGTTTTTTCGCATTTCTATGTCCTACAGGTTGATTTTCTCATTTTCCACATTTTTCAGGTTTTCTCGCCATATTCCGGGTCCTTCAGTGTGAGTTTTTAATTTTCTACTTCTTTCAGGGTTTATTGCCATATTCTGAATCCTACAGCGTGTATTTTTAATTTTCCACGTTTTCAGGGTTTCTGGCATATTCTGGCTCCTACTGTGCGATTTTCCAATTTTTGACTTTTTTCAAGTTTTTTTCCCCAATTCTCCGTCCTACAGTGTGATTTTCTCATTTTCCACCTTTTTCAGGTTTTCTCAGCATATTCTGGGTCCTGCAGTGTGAATTTTTAATTTTCCACGTTTTTCAAGGTTTTTTTCCATATTCTGGTCCTATAGTGTGAATTTTTATTTTTCAATATTTTTCAGTGTTTATCATCATATTCTGGGTCCTACAGTGTGAATTTCTCATTTTCCACCTTTTTCAGGGTTTCTTGCCATATTCTAGGTTTTTCAGTGAGAGTTTTTAATTTTCCATGTTTTTAAGTTTTTTTTTTCATCATATTCTCAGTCCCACAGTGTGATTTTTTCATTTTCAAACTTTTTCAGGTTTTCTCGGCATATTCTGGTTCCTACAGTGTGAATTTAATTTTCCACATTTTTCAGTGTTTCTCGCCATATTCTGGGTCCCACAGTGTAAATTTTTAATTTTCCACGTTTTTAAGGTTTTTTTTTGGTAATATTCTTGGTCCGACAGTGTGAATATTTAATGTTTCACTTTTTTCAGCGTTTCTCGGCATATTCTGGGTCCTACAGTGTGATTTTCTCATTTTCCACATTTTTCAAGTTTTTTCGTAATTCTGGGTCCTACAGTGTGATTTTCTCATTTTCCACCTTTTTCAGCCTTTCTAGCCATTTTTCGGGTCCTTCAGTGTGAGTTTGTAATTTTCTAAGTTTTTCAGGGTTTCTTGCCGTATTCTGGGTCCTAAACGTTGTATTTTTAATTTTTCACGTTTTCAGGGTTTCTTGGCATATTCTGGGTCCTACAGTGTGATTTTCTCATTTTCGATATTTTCAAGTTTTTTCGTAATTCTGGGTCCTACAGTGTGATTTTCTCATTTTCCACCTTTTTCATGTTTTCTCGCCATAATTGGGGTTCTTCAGTGTCAGTTTGTAATTTTCTACTTTTTTCAGGGTTTCTTGCCATATTTGGGGTCCTTCAGTGTGAGTTTTTAATTTTCTACTCTTTCAGGGTTTCTTGCCATGTTCTGGGTCCTACAGTGTGTATTTTTCATTTTCGACGTTTTTCAGATTTTCTCACAATATTCTGGGTTCTTCAGTGTGAAGTATTAATTTTTCAAGTTTTACAGGTTTTTTCTTCATATTCTGGGTCCTACACTGTGATTTTTCTCATTTCCACGTTTTTCAGGTTTTCTTGCCATATTCCAGGTCCTTCAGTGTTAATTTTTAATTTTCCACGTTTTCAGGGTTTCTCGGCATATTCTGTGTCCTGCAGTGTGATTTTCTCATTTTTATGGTTTTTCAAGTTTTTTGGCAATTCTGGGTCCTACAGTGTGATTATTCTCATTTTCCACCTTTATCAGGTTTTCTCGACATATTTGGGGTCTTTCAGTGTGAATTTTTAATTTTTTACTTTTTTCAAAGTTTCTCGCCATATTCTGTGTCCTTCAGTATGAGTTTTTAATTTTCCTCGTTTTTCAGGTATTCTCGCCATATTCCGTGTCCTTCACTGTGAATTTTTTAATTTTCCACATTATTCAGGTTTTTTCGTCATATTCTGGGTCTTACAATGTGATTTTCTCATTTTCCTCATTTTTCAGGTTTTTTCGCCATATTTGGGGTCCGTCAGTGTGAATTTTTAATTTTCTACTCTTTCATGGTTTCTCGCCTTATTCTGGGTCATTCTGTGTGAGTTTTTAATTTTCCTCGTTTTTCAGGTATTCTCACCATATTCTGGGTCCTTCAGTGTGAATTTTTATTTTTCCACGTTTTTCAGGTTTTTTCGTCATATTCTGGGTCCTACAGTGTGATTTTCTCATTTCCAATTTTTCAGGTTTTCTTGACATATTCCAGGTCCTTCTGTGTGAATTTTTAATTTTCCCACATTTTTCAGGTTTTTTCGTCATTTTCTGGGTCTTACAGTGTGACTTTCTCATTTTCCAAATTTTTCAGGTTTTCTCGACATATTTGGGGTCCTTCAGTGTGAGTTTTTAATTTTCTACTTTTTCAGGGCTTCTCTCCATATTCTTGGTCCTACAGCTTGTATTTTTAATTTTCCAGGTTTTCAGGGAATCTAGGCATATTCTGGGTCCTGCAGTGTGATTTTCTCATTTTTGAGGTTTTTCAAGTTTTTTCCCAATTCTGGGTCCCTCAATGTGATTATTCTCATTTTCCCCATTTTTCAGGTTTTCTCGCCATATTTGGGGTCCTTCAGTGTGAGTTTTTAAATTTCTACTCTTTCAGGGTTTCTCGCCATATTCTGGGTCCTTCAGTGTGAGTTTTTAATTTTCCTCATTTTTCAGGTTTTTTCACCATATTCCGGATCCTTCAGTGTGAATTTTTAATTTTCCACCTTTTTCAGATTTTTTCTCATATTCTGGGTCCTACAGTGTGATTTTCTCATTTCCACTTTTTCAGGTTTTCTTGCCATATTCCATGTCCTTCAGTGTGAATTTTTAATTTTCCACGTTTTTTAGTATTTCTCGCCATATTCTGGGTAATGCAGTGTGAATATTTAATTTTCCACTTTTTTCATGGTTTCTCCCTTATTCTGTGTCTGACAGTGTCAATTTTTAATTTTCATGTTTTTCAATGTTTCTCGGCATATTCTGGGTCCTGCAGTGTGATTTTATTATTTTGGACGTTTTTCAAGTTTTTTCGTAATTCTGGGTCCTACAGTGTGATTTTCTCATTTTCCAACTTTTTCAGGTTTTCTGGCCATAATTGGGGTTCTTCAGTGTCAGTTTGTAATTTTCTACTTTTTTCAGGGTTTCTTGCCATATTTGGGGTCCTTCAGTGTGAGTTTTTAATTTTCTACTCTTTCAGGGTTTCTCGCCATAAACTGTGTCCTATAGTATGTATTTTTCATTTTCCACGTTTTTCAGGTTTTTTCTTCATATTCTGGGTCCTACACTGTGATTTTCTCATTTCCACGTTTTCAGGTTTTCTTGCCATATTCCAGGTCCTTCAGTGTGGATTTTTAATTTTCCACGTTTTTCAGTATTTCTCCCCATATTATGGGTAATACAGTGTGAATTTTAATTATCCACTTTTTTTCATGGTTTCTCGCCATATTCTGTGTCCAACAGTGTGAGTTTTTAATTTTCACGTTTTTCAGTTTTTCTTGAAATATTCTGGGTCCTGCAGTGTGATTTTCTTATTTTCCACCTTTTTCAGGTTTTCTCTTCATATTTGGGGTCCTTCAGTGTCAGTTTGTATTTTTCTACTTTCTTCAGGGTTTCTCACCATATTCTGGATCCTACAGTGTGATTTTCTCATTTTCCACCTTTTTCAGGTTTTCTCGCCATGTTTGGGCTCCTTCACTGTGAGATTTTAATTTTCTACTTTTTTATTAACTTTTTCTCGCCATATTCTGGGTCCGTTAGTGTGAATTTTTAATTTTCACGTTTTTCACATTTTCTCGGCATATTCTGGGTCCTGAAATGTGATTTTCTCATTTTGCACCTTTTTCAGGGTTTCTCGCCATATTTGGGGTCCTACAGTGTGAGTTTGTAATTTTGAACTTTTTTCAGGGTTTCTCGCCATATTCTGGGTCCTACAGCATGTATTTTTAATTTTCCACGTTTTCAGGGTTTCTGGGCAAAATCTGGGTCCTACAGTGTGATTATTCTCATTTTCCACCTTTTTCAGGTTTTCTCACCATATTCGGGGTCCTTCAGTGTGAATTTTTAATTTTCTACTCTTTTCAGGTTTTCTCGCCATATTCTGGGTCCTACAGCATGTTTTTTTTAATTTTACACGTTTTCAGGGTTTCTGGGCATAATCTGGGTCCTACAGTGTGATTATTCTCATTTTCCACCTTTTTCAGGTTTTCAAACCATATTCGGGGTCTTTCAGTGTGAATTTTTAATTTTCTACTTTTTTCAGGTTTTCTAGCCATATTCTGTGTCCTTCAGTGTGAGTTTTTTATCTTCCTCGTTTTTCAGGTTTTTCGCCATATTCCGGGTCCTTCCGTGTGATATTTTAATATTTTATCTTTTTCAGGTTTTTTCGTCATATTCTGGGTCGTACTGTGTGATTTTCTCATTTCCATGTTTTTTCAGGGTCTCTTGCCGTATTCCAGGTCCTTCTGTGTGAATTTTTTCCCACGGTTTTCAGTATTTCTCTCCATATCTGGGTAATGAAGTGTGAATTTTTAATTGTCCAGTCTTTTCATGGTTTCTCACCATATTCTGTGTCCAATAGTGTGAATTTTTAATTTTCAGGTTTTTCATGGTTGTTCGGCATATTCTGGTTTCTCCAGTGTGATTTTCTCATTTTCCACGTTTTTCAAGTTTTTCCGTATTTTGGGTCCTACAAGTGTGATTTTCTCATTTTCGATGTTTTTCATGTTTTTGTAATTCTGGGTAATACAGTGTGATTATTCTCATTTTCTACCTTTTTCATGTTTTCGCGCCATATTCGGGATCCTTCAGTGTGAGTTTTTAATTTTCTACTTTGTTGAGGGTTTCTTGCCATATTCTCAGTGCTACAGAGTGTATTTTTAATTTTCCACGTTTCTCAGGGTTTCTCCCCATATTCTGGGTCCTAAAATGTGATTTTCTCATTTACGACATTTTTCAAGTATTTTCGGAATTCTGGTTCCTACACTGTGATTATTCTCATTTTCCACATTTTTCAGGTTTTCTTGCCATATTTGAGGTCCTTAAGTGTGAGTTTTTAATTTTCTACTTTTATGAGGGTTTCTTGCCATATTCTGGGTACTACAGAGTGTATTATTAATTTTCCACCTTTCTCAGGGTTTCTTGCCATATTCTGGGTCCTACAGTGTCTGTCTGTCTCTCTGTGTGTCTGATCCCCTGGAACTGTAGATGGGCCACCATATAGTAGCTGGTAGTTGATCCCAGGTTCTCTGGAAGAGGAGACAATGCTGTTAATTGTTGAGCCCTTTCAGTGGCTCCACCTATCTTTAAATTTTTAGAAGTATATGTTAGGCTGTGTTTATGTACATCATATGCAGACCATAAGAGGGATTTAGATTCTCCAGGATCTGACACCCTCTTCTGGAGTGTCTGAAGACAACTACAGTGTACTTATATCTAATAAATAAATAAATAAATAAATAAATAAATAAATAAATAAATGAATAAACATTATTTTAAAAGGATAAGAAAGAAAGAAAGACCAGGCAGGCCTGCCCTCCTTATCTCTGTCTGTCTGTCTGTCTGATCCCCTGGAACTGGAGATGGGCCACCATATAGTTGATGGTAGTTGATCCCATGTTCTCTGGAAGAAGAGACAATGCTGTTAATTGTTGAGCCCTTTCAGTGGCCCCACCCATCTTTAAATTTTTAGAAGTATATGTGAGGCTCTGTTTATGTACATCATATGCAGACCATAAGAGGGATTTAGATTCTCCAGAAGATGACACCCTCTTCTAGAGTGTCTGAACACAGCTACAGTGTACTTGTATCTAATAAATACATAAATAAATAAATAAATAAATAAATAAATAAATATTTTTTTTAAAGTATAAGAAAGAAAGAATGACCAGGCAGGCCTCCATCCTTATCTCTGTCAGTCTGTCTGTCTGTCTCTCTGAACCCTTGGAACTGGAGATGGGCCACCATATAGTTTCTGTTAGTTGATCCCAGGTTCTCTGGAAGAGGAGACATTGCTGTTAATTGTTGAGCCCTTTCAGTGGCTCCACCTATCTTTAAATTTTTAGAAGTATATTTTAGGCTGTGTTCATGTACATCATATGCAGACCATAAGAGGGATTTAGATTCTCCAGAATTTGACACCCTCTTCTGGAGTGTCTGAAGACAACTACAGTGTACTTATATCTAATAAATACATAAATAAATAAATAAATAAATAAATAAATAAATAAATAAACATTATTTTAAAACGAAAAGAAATAAAGAAAGACCAGGCTGGCCTGCCATCCTTATCTCTGTCTGTCTGTCTGTCTGTCTGTCTGAACCCCTGGAACTGGAGATGGGCCACCATATAGTTGCTGGTAGTTGATCCCAGGTTCTCTGGAAGAAGAGACAATGCTGTTAATTGTGAGCCCTTTCAGTGGCCCCACCCATCTTAAATTTTTAGAAGTGTATGTGAATCTGTGTTTATGTCCATCATATGCAGACCATAAGAGGGATTTATATTCTACAGAATCTGACACCCTCTTCTAGAGTGTCTGAAGACAACTACAGTGTACTTATATCTAATAAATACATAAATAAATAAATAAACATTTTTTAAAAAGGATAAGAAAGAAAGAAAAACCAGGGAGGCCTGCCACCCTTGTCTGTCTGTCTCTTTGTCTGCCTGATCCCCTGGAACTGGAGATGGGCCACCATATAGTTGCTGGTAGTTGATCCCAGGTTCTCTGGAAGAGGAGACAATGCTGTTAATTGTTGAGCCCTTTCAGTGGCCCCCCACATCTTTAAATTTTTAGAAATATATGTGAGGCTGTGTTTATGTACATCATATGCAGACCATAAGAGGGATTTAGATTCTCCAGAATCTGACACCCTCTTCTGGAGTGTCTGAAGACAGCTACAGTGTACTTATATATAATAAATAAATAAATAAATAAATAAATAAACATTTTTTTAAAAGGATAAGAAAGAAAGTAAAAAAAGGCAGGCCTGCAATCCTTGTTTGTCTGTCTGTCTGTCTGTCTGATCCCCTGGAACTGGAGATGGGCCACCATATAGTTGCTGCTAGTTGATCCAGGTTCTCTGGTATAGGAGACAATGCTCTTAATTGTTGAGCCGTTTCAGTGGCCCCACACATCTTTAAATTTTTAGAAGTATATGTGAGGCTGTGTTTATGTACATCATATGCAGACCATAAGAGGGATTTAGATTCTCCAGAATATGTCACCCTCTTCTGAAGTGCCTGAAGACAGCTACAGTGTACTTATATCTAATAAATACATATATAAATAAATAAACATTTTTAAAATGTATAAGAAAGAAAGAAAAACCAGCAGGCCTGCAATCCTTGTCTGTCTGTCTCTATGTATGTCTCTCTGATCCCCTGGAACTGGAATTGGGCCACAATATAGTTGCAGGTAGTTGATCCCAGGTCCTCTGGAAGAGGAGACAATGCTGTTAATTTTTGAGCCCTTTCAGTGGCCCCACCCATCTTTAAATTTTTAGAAGTATATGTGAGGCTTTGTTTATGTACATCATATGCAGACCATAAGAGGGATTTAGATTCTCCAGAAGATGACACCCTCTTCTAGAGTGTCTGAAGACAGCTACAGTGTACTTATATCTAATAAATACATAAATAAATAAATAAATAAATAAATAAATAAATAAATAAATAAATATTTTTTTAAAAGTATAAGAAAGAAAGAATGACCAGGCAGGCCTCCATCATTATCTCTGTCAGTCTGTCTGTCTGTCTCTCTGATCCCTTGGAACTGGAGATGGGCCACCATATAGTTTCTGTTAGTTGATCCCAGGTTCTCTGGAGGAGGAGACATTGCTGTTAATTGTTGAGCCCTTTCAGTGGCTCCACCTATCTTTAAATTTTTAGAAGTATATTTTAGGCTGTGTTTATGTACATCATATGCAGACCATAAGAGGGATTTAGATTCTCCAGAATTTGACACCCTCTTCTGGAGTGTCTGAAGACAACTACAGTGTACTTATATCTAATAAATACATATATAAATAAATAAACATTTTTAAAATGTATAAGAAAAAAAGAAAAACCAGGCAGGTCTGCAATCCTTGTCTGTCTGTCTGTATGTATGTCTGTCTGATCCCTGGAACTGGAATTTGGCCAAAATATAGTTGCTGGTAGTTGATCCCAGGTCCTCTGGAAGAGGAGACAATGCTGTTAATTGTTGAGCCCTTTCAGTGGCCCCACACATCTTTAAATTTTTAGAAGTATATGTGAGGCTGTGTTTATGTACATCATATGCAGACCATAAGAGGGATATAGATTCTCCAGAATCTGACACCCTCTTCTGGAGAGTCTGAAGATAGCTACAGTGTACTTATATCTAATAAATACATAAATAAATAAATAAATAAATAAATAAATAAATAAATAAACATTTTTAAAAAGTATAAGAAAGAAAGAAAGACCAGGCAGCCCTGCCGCCTTGTCTGTCTGTCTGTCTGTCTATCTGTCAGATACCCTAGAACTGGAGATGGGCCACCATATAGTTGCTGGTAGTTGATCCCAGGTTCTCTGGAAGAGGAGACAATGCTGTGAATTGTTGAGCCCTTTCAGTGGCCCCACACATCTTTAAATTTTTAGAAGTATATGTGAGGCTGTGTTCATGTACATCATATGCAGACCATAAGAGGGATATAGATTCTCCAGAATCTGACAACCTCTTCTGGAGAGTCTGAAGACAGCTACAGTGTACTTATATCTAATAAATACATAAATAAATAAATAAATGAATAAATGAATAAATAAATAAATAAACATTTTTTAAAAAGGATAAGAAAGAAAGAAAAATCAGGCAGGCCTGCCATCCTTATCTCTGTCTGTCTGTCTGTCTGTCTTATCCCCTGGAACTTGAGATGGGCCACCATATAGTTGCTGGTAGTTGATCCCACGTTCTCTGGAAGAAGAGACAATGGTGTTAATTGTTGAGCCCTTTCAGTGGGCCCACCCATCTTTTAATTTTTAGAAGTATATGTGAGGCTGTGTTTATGTACATCATATGCAGACCATAAGAGGGATTTAGAATCTCCAGAAGATGACACCCTCTTCTAGAGTGTCTGAAGCAAGCTACAGTGTACTTATATCTAATAAATACATAAATAAATAAATAAATAAATAAATAAATAAATAAATATTTTTTAAAAAGTATAAGAAAGAAAGAAAGACCAGGCAGGCCTCCATCCTTATCTCTGTCAGTCTGTCTGTCTGTCTGTCTGATCCCTTGGAACTGGAGATGGGCCACCATATAGTTGCTGTTAGTTGATCCCAGGTTCTCTGGAAGAGGAGACAATGCTGTTAATTGTTGAGCCCTTTCAGTGGCTCCACCTATCTTAAATTTTTAGAAGTATATGTTAGGCTGTGTTTATGTACATCATATGCAGACCATAAGAGGGATTTAGATTCTCCAGAATTTGACACCCTCTTCTGGACTGTCTGAAGACAACTACAGTGTACTTATATCTAATAAATACATAAATAAATAAATAAATAAATAAACAAACATTATTTTGAAAGGATAAGAAAGAAAGAAAGACCAGGCAGGCCTGCCGTCCTTATCTCTGTCTGTCTGTCTGTCTGATTGTCTGTCTGATCCCCTGGAACTGGAGATGGGCCACCATATAGTTGCTGGTAGTTGATCCCAGGTTCTCTGGAAGAAGAGACAATGCTGTTAATTGTTGAGCCCTTTCAGTGGCCCCACCCATCTTAAATTTTTAGAAGTGTATGTGAATCTGTGTTTATGTCCATCTTATGCAGACCATAAGAGGGATTTAGATTCTCCAGAATATGACACCCTCTTCTAGAGTGTCTGAAGACAGCTACAGTGTACTTATATCGAATAAATACATAAATAAATACATAAACATTTTTTAAAAAGGATAAGAAAGAAAGAAAAACCAGGGAGGCCTACCACCCTTGTCTGTCTGTCTCTTTGTCTGCCTGATCCCCTGGAACTGGAGATGGGCCACCATATAGTTGCTGGTAGTTGATCCCAGGTTCTCTGGAAGAGGAGACAATGCTGTTAAATGTTGAGCCCTTTCAGTGGCCCCACCCATCTTTAAATTTTTAGAAGTATATGTGAGGCTGTGTTCATGTACATCATATGTAGACACCCTCTTCTGGAGAGTCTGAAGACAGCTATAGTGTACTTATATCTAATAAATACATAAATAAATAAATAAATAATAAATGAATAAATAAATAAATAAACATTTTTTAAAAAGGATAAGAAAGAAAGAAAAATCAGGCAGGCCTGCAATCCTTATCTCTGTCTGTCTCTCTGTCTGTCTTATCCCCTGGAACTTGAGATGGGTCGCCATATAGTTGCTGGTAGTTGATCCCACGTTCTCTGGAAGAAGAGACAATGCTGTTAATTGTTGAGCCCTTTCAGTGGGCCAACCCATCTTTTAATTTCTAAAAGTATATGTGAGGCTGTGTTTATGTACATCATATGCAGACCATAAGTGGGATTTAGATTCTCCAGAAGATGACACCCTCTTCTAGAGTGTCTGAAGACAGCTACAGTGTACTTATATCTAATAAATAAATAAATAAATAAATAAATAAATAAATAAATAAATATTTTTTAAAAAGTATAAGAAAGAAAGAAAGACCAGGCAGGCCTCCATCCTTATCTCTGTCAGTCTGTCTGTCTGTCTGTCTGATCCCTTGGAACTGGAGATGGGCCACCATATAGTTGCCATTAGTTGATCCCAGGTTCTCTGGAAGAGGAGACAATGCTGTTAATTGTTGAGCCCTTTCAGTGGCTCCACCTATCTTTAAATTTTTAGAAGTATATGTTAGGCTGTGATTATGTACATCATATGCAGACCATAAGAGGGATTTAGATTCGCCAGAATTTGACACCCTCTTCTGGAGTGTCTGAAGACAACTACAGTGTACTTATATCTAATAAATACATAAATAAATAAATAAATAAATAAATAAATAAATAAATAAACAAACATTATTTTAAAAGGATAAGAAAGAAAGAAAGACCAGGCAGGCCTGCCCTCCTTATCTCTGTCTGTCTGTCTGTCTGTCTGTCTGATCCCCTGGAACTTGAGATGGGCCACCATATAATTGCTGGTAGTTGATCCCAGGTTCTCTGGAAGAAGAGACAATGCTGTTAATTGCTGAGCACTTTCAGTGGCCCCAACCATCTTAAATTTTTAGAAGTGTATGTGAATCTGTGTTTATGTCCATCATATGCAGATCATAAGAGGGATTTATATTCTCCAGAATCTGACACCCTCTTCTGGAGTGTCTGAAGACAGCTACAGTGTACTTATATATAATAAATAAATATATAAATAAATAAATAAATAAATAAATATATAAATAAACATTTTTGAAAAAGGATAAGAAAGAATGTAAGACCAGGCAGGCCTGCCATCCTTATCTCTGTCTGTCTGTCTGTCTGTCTGATCCCCTGGAACTGGAGATGGGCCGCCATATAGTTTCTGCTAGTTGATCCCAGGTTCTCTGGTAGAGGAGACAATGCTGTTAATTGTTTGCCGTTTCAGTGGCCCCACACATCTTTAAATTTTTAGAAGTATATGTGAGGCTGTGTTTATGTACATCATATGCAGACCATAAGAGGGATTTAGATTCTCCAGAATATGACACCCTCTTCTGAAGTGCGTGAAGACAGCTACAGTGTACTTATATCTAATAAATACATATATAAATATAAACCTTTTTAAAATGTATAAGAAAAAAAGAAAAACCAGGCAGGCCTGCAATCCTTGTCTGTCTGTCTGTATGTATGTCTGTCTGATCCCCAGGAACTGGAATTGGGCCACAATATAGTTGCTGGTAGTTGATCCCAGGTCCTCTGGAAGAGGAGACAATGCTGTTAATTGTTGAGCCTTTTCAGTGGCCCCAACTTTCTTTAAATTTTTAGAAGTATATGTGAGGCTGTGTTTATGTACATCATATGCAGACCATAAGAGGGATATAGATTCTCCAGAATCTGACACCCTCTTCTGGAGAGTCTGAAGATAGCAACAGTGTACTTATATCTAATAAATAAATAAATAAATAAATAAATAAATAAATAAATAAATAAATAAATGAATAAATAAATAAATAAACATTTTTAAAAAGGATAAGAAAGAAAGAAAAATCAGGCAGGCCTGCCATCCTCATCTCTGTCTGTCTGTCTGTCTGTCTGATCCCCTGCAACTTGAGATGGGCCACCATATAGTTGCTGGTATTTGATCCCACGTTCTCTGGAAGAGGAGACAATGGTGTTAATTGTTGAGCCCTTTCAGTGGGCCCACACATCTTTAAATTTTTACAAGTATATGTGAGGCTGTGTTTATGAACATCATATGCAGACCATAAGAGGGATTTAGAATCTCCATTAGATGACACCCTCTTCTAGAGTGTCTGAAGACATCTACAGTGTACTTATATTTAATAAATACATACATAAATAAATAAATAAATAAATAAACATTTTTTTAAAAGTATGGGTTGGTGAGATGGCTCAGTGTGTAAGAGCACCCTACTGCTCTTCCGAAGGTCCAGAGTTCAAATCCCAGCAACCACATGGTGGCTCACAACCATCCGTAACGAGATCTGGCGCTTTCTTCTGGAGTGTCTGAAGACAGCTACAGTGTACTTACATATAATAAATAAATAAATCAAAAAAAAAGTATAAGAAATAAAGAAAGACCAGGCAGGCCTGCCATCCTTATCTCTGTCTCTCTGTCTGTCTGTCTGTCTGATCCACTGGCCTGGAGATGGGCCAACATAAGGTGCTGGTAGTTGATCCCAGGTTCTCTGGTAGAGGAGACAATGCTGTTAATTGTTGAGCCCTCTCAGTTGCCCCACACATCTTTAAATTTTTAGAAGTATATGTGAGGCTGTGTTTATGTACATCATATGCAGACCATAAGAGGGATATAGATTCTCCAGAATCTGACACCCTCTTCTGGAGAGTCTGAAGATAGCTACAGTGTACTTATATCTAATAAATACATAAATAAATAAATAAATAAATAAATAAATATATAAATAAATAAATGAATAAATAAATAAATAAACATTTTTAAAAAGGATAAGAAAGAAAGAAAAATCAGGCAGGCCTGCCATCCTCATCTCTGTCTGTCTGTCTGTCTTTCTGATCCCCTGCAACTTGAGATGGGCCACCATATAGTTGCTGGTATTTGATCCCACGTTCTCTGGAAGAGGAGACAATGGTGTTAATTATTGAGCCCTTTCAGTAGGCCCACCCATCTTTAAATTTTTAGAAGTATATGTGAGGCTGTGTTCTTGTACATCATATGCGGACCATAAGAGGGATATAGATTCTCCAGAATCTGACACCCTCTTCTGGAGAGTCTGAAGACAGCTACAGTGTACTTATATCTAATAAATACATAAATAAATAAATAAATGAATAAATAAATAAATAAACATTTTTTAAAAAGGATAAGAAAGAAAGAAAAATCAGGCAGGCCTGCCATCCTTATCTCTGTCTGTCTGTCTGTCTGTCTGTCTTATCCCCTGGAACTTGAGATGGGCCACCATATAGTTGCTGGTAGTTGATCCCACGTTCTCTGGAAGAAGAGACGATGGTGTTAATTGTTGAGCCCTTTCAGTGGGCCCAACCATCTTTTAATTTTTAGAAGTATATGTTAGGCTGTGTTTATGTACATCATATGAGGACCATAAGAGGGATTTAGATTCTCCAGAAGATGACACCCTCTTCTAGAGTGTCTGAAGACAGCTACAGTGTACTTATGTCTAATAAATAAAGAAATAAATAAATAAAGAAATAAATAAATAAATATTTTTATTAAGTATAAGAAAGAAAGAAAGACCAGGCAGGCCTCCATCCTTATCTCTGTCTCTCTGTCTGTCTGTCTGTCTGATCCACTGGAACTGGAGATGGGCCACCATAAGGTGCTGGTAGTTTATCCCAGGTTCTCTGAAAGAGGAGACAATGCTGTTAATTGTTGAGCCCTCTCAGTGACCCCACACATCTTTAAATTTTTAGAAGTATATGTGAGGCTGTGTTTATGTACATCATATGCAGATCATAAGAGGGATTTAGATTCGCCAGAATTTGACACCCTCTTCTGGAGTGTCTGAAGACAACTACAGTGTACTTATATCTAATAAATACATAAATAAATAAATAAATAAATAAATAAATAAATAAACATTATTTTAAAAGGATAAGAAAGAAAGAAAGACCAGGCAGGCCTGCCCTCCTTATCTCTGTCTGTCTGACTGTCTGTCTGTCTGTCTGATCCCCTGGAAGTGGAGATGGGCCACAATATAGTTGCTGGTAGTTGATCCCAGGTTCTCTGGAAGAAGAGACAATGCTGTTAATTGCTGAGCCCTTTCAGTGGCCCCACCCATCTTAAATTTTTAGAAGTGTATGTGAATCTGTGTTTATGTCCATCATATGCAGACCATAAGAGGGATTTAGATTCTCCAGAATCTGACACCCTCTTCTGGAGCGTCTGAAGACAGCTACTGTGTACTTATATATAATAAATAAATAAATAAATAAATAAATAAATAAATAAATAAATGAATAAATAAATAAATAAACATTTTTTAAAAGGATAAGAAAGAAAGAAAAATCAGGCAGTCCTGCCATTCTTATCTCTGTCTGTCTGTCTGTCTGTCTCATCCCCTGCAACTTGAGATGGGCCACCATATAGTTGCTGGTATTTGATCCCACGTTCTCTGGAAGAGGAGACAATGGTGTTAATTGTTGAGCCCTTTCAGTGGGCCCACACATCTTTAAATTTTTACAAGTATATGTGAGGCTGTGTTTATGAACATCATATGCAGACCATAAGAGGGATTTAGAATCTCCATTAGATGACACCCTCTTCTAGAGTGTCTGAAGACAGCTACAGTGTACTTATATCTAATAAATACATAAATAAATAAATAAATAAATAAATAAACATTTTTTTAAAAGTATGGGCTGGTGAGATGGCTCAGTGGGTAAGAGCACCCTACTGCTCTTCCGAAGGTCCAGAGTTCAAATCCCAGCAACCACATGGTGGCTCACAACCATCCGTAACGAGATCTGGCGCTTTCTTCTGGAGTGTCTGAAGACAGCTACAGTGTACTTACATATAATAAATAAATAAATCTAAAAAAAAAAAAAAGTATAAGAAATAAAGAAAGACCAGGCAGGCCTGCCATCCTTATCTCTGTCTCTCTGTCTGTCTGTCTGTCTGATCCACTGGCCTGGAGATGGGCCAACATAAGGTGCTGGTAGTTGATCCCAGGTTCTCTGGTAGAGGAGACAATGCTGTTAATTGTTGAGCCCTCTCAGTTGCCCCACACATCTTTAAATTTTTAGAAGTATATGTGAGGCTGTGTTTATGTACATCATATGCAGACAATAAGAGGGATTTAGATTCTCCAGAATCTGACACACTCTTCTGGAGTGTCTGAAGACAGCTACAGTGTACTTATATCTAATAAATACATAAA
The DNA here is from genome assembly GCF_978045245.1 of Mus caroli. NCBI lineage: Eukaryota > Metazoa > Chordata > Mammalia > Rodentia > Muridae > Mus > Mus caroli. Next base: position 187,211 of record NW_028227370.1, on the reverse strand, counting down.
TAAATATATAAATAAACATTTTTTAAAAAGGATAATAAAGAAAGAAAGACCAGGCAGGCCTGCCATCCTTATCACTGTCTGTATGTCTGTCTGTCTGATCCCCTGGAACTGGAAATGGGCCACCATATAGTTGCTGGTAGTTGATCCCAGGTACTCTGGAAGAGGAGACAATGCTGTTAATTGTTGAGCTTTTAGAGTGGCCCCACACTTCTTAAAATTTTTAGAAGTATATGTGAGGCTGTCTTTATGTACATCATATGCAGACCATAAGAGGGATTTAGATTCTCCAGAATCTGACACCCTCTTTTGGAGTGTCTGAACAGCTACAGTGTACTTATATCTAATAAATAAATAAATAAATAAATAAATGAATAAATAAATAAACATTTTTAAAAGGATAAGAAGAAAGAAAGACCAGGCAGGCCTGCCATCCATATCTCTGTCTGTCTGTCTGTCTGTCAATCTGATACCTGGGAACTTGAGATGGCCCACGAATAGTTGCTGGTAGTTGATCCCTGGTTCTCTAGAAGAGGAGACAATGCTGTTAATTGTTGAGCCCTTTCAATGGCGCCACCCATCTTTAAATATTTAGAAGTATATGTGAGGCTGTGTTTATGTACATCACATGCAGACCATAAGAGGGATTTAGATTCTCCAGAATCTGACACCCTCTCCTGGAATGTCTGAAGACAGCTACAGTGTACTTATATCTAATAAATAAATAGATAAATAAATAAATAAATAAATAAACATTTTTTAAAAAGGATAAGAAAGAAAGAAAGACCAGGCAGGCCTGCCATCCATAACTCTGTCTGTCTGTTTGTCTGTCTATCTGATCCCCGGGAACTGGAGATGGGCCACCATATAGTTGCTGGTAGTTGATCCAAGGTTCTCTGGAAGATGAGACAATGCTGTTAATTTTTGAGCACTTTCAGTGGCCCCACACTTCTTTAAATATTTAGAAGTATATGTGAGGCTGTGTTTATGTACATCATATTCAGATTATAAGAGGATTTAGATTCTCCAGAATCTGACACCCTCTACTGGAGTGTCTGAAGACAGCTACAGTGTACTTATATATAATAAATACATAAATAAATAAATGAATAAATGAATAAATAAATAAATAAACATTTTTTAAAAAGGATAAGAAAGAAAGTAAAACCAGGCAGGCCTGCAATCCTTGTCTGTCTGTCTGTCTGTCTGATCCCCTGGAACTGGAGATGGGCCACCAGATAGTTGCTGATAGTTGATCCCAGGTTCTCTGGTAGAGGAGACAATGCTGTTAATTATTGAGCCGTTTCAGTGGACCCACACATCTTTAAATTTTTAGAAGTATATGTGAGGCTGTGTTTATGTACATCATATACAGACCATAAGAGGGATTTAGATTCTCCAGAATATGACACCCACTTCTGAAGTGTCTGAAGATAGCTACAGTGTACTTATATCTAATAAATACATATATAAATAAATAAACATTTTTAAAATGTATAAGAGAAGAAAGAAAAACCAGGCAGGCCTGCAATCCTTGTCTGTCTGTCTGTCTGTATGTCTGTCTTATCCCCTGGAACTGGAGATGGGCCACAATATAGTTGCTGGTAGTTGATCCCAGGTCCTCTGGAAGAGGAGACAATGCTGTTAATTGTTGAGCCCATTCAGTGGCCCCACCCATCTTTAAATTTTTAGAAGTATATGTGAGGCTGTGTTTATGTACATCATATTCAGACCATAAGAGGGATTTATATTCTCCAGAATCTGACACCCTCTTCTGGAGCGTCTGAAGACAGCTACTGTGTACTTATATATAATAAATAAATAAATAAATAAATAAATAAATAAATAAATGAATGAATAAATAAATAAATAAACATTTTTTAAAAGGATAAGAAAGAAAGAAAAATCAGGCAGTCCTGCCATTCCTATCTCTGTCTGTCTGTCTGTCTGTCTGTCTCATCCCCTGCAACTTGAGATGGGCCACCATATAGTTGCTGGTATTTGATCCCACGTTCTCTGGAAGAGGAGACAATGGTGTTAATTGTTGAGCCCTTTCAGTGGGCCCACACATCTTTAAATTTTTACAAGTATATGTGAGGCTGTGTTTATGAACATCATATGCAGACCATAAGAGGGATTTAGAATCTCCATTAGATGACACCCTCTTCTAGAGTGTCTGAAGACAGCTACAGTGTACTTATATCTAATAAATACATAAATAAATAAATAAATAAATAAATAAATAAATAAATAAACATTTTTTTAAAAGTATGGGCTGGTGAGATGGCTCAGTGGGTAAGAGCACCCTACTGCTCTTCCGAAGGTCCAGAGTTCAAATCCCAGCAACCACATGGTGGCTCACAACCATCCGTAACGAGATCTGGCGCTTTCTTCTGGAGTGTCTGAAGACAGCTACAGTATACTTACATATAATAAATAAATAAATCTAAAAAAAAAAAAAGTATAAGAAATAAAGAAAGACCAGGCAGGCCTGCCATCCTTATCTCTGTCTCTCTGTCTGTCTGTCTGTCTGATCCACTGGCCTGGAGATGGGCCAACATAAGGTGCTGGTAGTTGATCCCAGGTTCTCTGGTAGAGGAGACAATGCTGTTAATTGTTGAGCCCTCTCAGTTGCCCCACACATCTTTAAATTTTTAGAAGTATATGTGAGGCTGTGTTTATGTACATCATATGCAGACAATAAGAGGGATTTAGATTCTCCAGAATCTGACGCACTCTTCTGGAGTGTCTGAAGACAGCTACAGTGTACTTATATCTAATAAATACATAAATAAATATATAAATAAACATTTTTTAAAAAGGATAATAAAGAAAGAAAGACCAGGCAGGCCTGCCATCCTTATCACTGTCTGTATGTCTGTCTGTCTGATCCCCTGGAACTGGAAATGGGCCACCATATAGTTGCTGGTAGTTGATCCCAGGTACTCTGGAAGAGGAGACAATGCTGTTAATTGTTGAGCTTTTAGAGTGGCCCCACACTTCTTAAAATTTTTAGAAGTATATGTGAGGCTGTCTTTATGTACATCATATGCAGACCATAAGAGGGATTTAGATTCTCCAGAATCTGACACCCTCTTTTGGAGTGTCTGAACAGCTACAGTGTACTTATATCTAATAAATAAATAAATAAATAAATAAATAAATAAATAAATAAATAAACATTTTTAAAAGTATAAGAAGAAAGAAAAACCAGGCAGGCCTGCCATCCATATCTCTGTCTGTCTGTCTGTCTGTCAATCTGATACCTGGGAACTTGAGATGGCCCACGAATAGTTGCTGGTAGTTTATCCCTGGTTCTCTAGAAGAGGAGACAATGCTGTTAATTGTTGAGCCCTTTCAATGGCGCCACCCATCTTTAAATATTTAGAAGTATATGTGAGGCTGTGTTTATGTACATCACATGCAGACCATAAGAGGGATTTAGATTCTCCAGAATCTGACACCCTCTCCTGGAATGTCTGAAGACAGCTACAGTGTACTTATATCTAATAAATAAATAGATAAATAAATAAATAAATAAATAAACATTTTTTAAAAAGGATAAGAAAGAAAGAAAGACCAGGCAGGCCTGCCATCCATAACTCTGTCTGTCTGTTTGTCTGTCTATCTGATCCCCGGGAACTGGAGATGGGCCACCATATAGTTGCTGGTAGTTGATCCAAGGTTCTCTGGAAGATGAGACAATGCTGTTAATTTTTGAGCACTTTCAGTGGCCCCACACTTCTTTAAATATTTAGAAGTATATGTGAGGCTGTGTTTATGTACATCATATTCAGATTATAAGAGGATTTAGATTCTCCAGAATCTGACACCCTCTACTGGAGTGTCTGAAGACAGCTACAGTGTACTTATATATAATAAATACATAAATAAATAAATGAATAAATGAATAAATAAATAAATAAACATTTTTTAAAAAGGATAAGAAAGAAAGTAAAACCAGGCAGGCCTGCAATCCTTGTCTGTCTGTCTGTCTGTCTGATCCCCTGGAACTGGAGATGGGCCACCAGATAGTTGCTGATAGTTGATCCCAGGTTCTCTGGTAGAGGAGACAATGCTGTTAATTATTGAGCCGTTTCAGTGGACCCACACATCTTTAAATTTTTAGAAGTATATGTGAGGCTGTGTTTATGTACATCATATACAGACCATAAGAGGGATTTAGATTCTCCAGAATATGACACCCACTTCTGAAGTGTCTGAAGATAGCTACAGTGTACTTATATCTAATAAATACATATATAAATAAATAAACATTTTTAAAATGTATAAGAGAAGAAAGAAAAACCAGGCAGGCCTGCAATCCTTGTCTGTCTGTCTGTCTGTATGTCTGTCTTATCCCCTGGAACTGGAGATGGGCCACAATATAGTTGCTGGTAGTTGATCCCAGGTCCTCTGGAAGAGGAGACAATGCTGTTAATTGTTGAGCCCATTCAGTGGCCCCACCCATCTTTAAATTTTTAGAAGTATATGTGAGGCTGTGTTTATGTACATCATATTCAGACCATAAGAGGGATTTATATTCTCCAGAATCTGACACCCTCTTCTGGAGCGTCTGAAGACAGCTACTGTGTACTTATATATAATAAATAAATAAATAAATAAATAAATAAATAAATAAATGAATAAATAAATAAATAAACATTTTTTAAAAGGATAAGAAAGAAAGAAAAATCAGGCAGTCCTGCCATTCTTATCTCTGTCTGTCTGTCTGTCTGTCTGTCTCATCCCCTGCAACTTGAGATGGGCCACCATATAGTTGCTGGTATTTGATCCCACGTTCTCTGGAAGAGGAGACAATGGTGTTAATTGTTGAGCCCTTTCAGTGGGCCCACACATCTTTAAATTTTTACAAGTATATGTGAGGCTGTGTTTATGAACATCATATGCAGACCATAAGAGGGATTTAGAATCTCCATTAGATGACACCCTCTTCTAGAGTGTCTGAAGACAGCTACAGTGTACTTATATCTAATAAATACATAAATAAATAAATAAATAAATAAATAAATAAATAAACATTTTTTTAAAAGTATGGGCTGGTGAGATGGCTCAGTGGGTAAGAGCACCCTACTGCTCTTCCGAAGGTCCAGAGTTCAAATCCCAGCAACCACATGGTGGCTCACAACCATCCGTAACGAGATCTGGCGCTTTCTTCTGGAGTGTCTGAAGACAGCTACAGTATACTTACATATAATAAATAAATAAATCTAAAAAAAAAAAAAGTATAAGAAATAAAGAAAGACCAGGCAGGCCTGCCATCCTTATCTCTGTCTCTCTGTCTGTCTGTCTGTCTGATCCACTGGCCTAGAGATGGGCCAACATAAGGTGCTGGTAGTTGATCCCAGGTTCTCTGGTAGAGGAGACAATGCTGTTAATTGTTGAGCCCTCTCAGTTGCCCCACACATCTTTAAATTTTTAGAAGTATATGTGAGGCTGTGTTTATGTACATCATATGCAGACAATAAGAGGGATTTAGATTCTCCAGAATCTGACACACTCTTCTGGAGTGTCTGAAGACAGCTACAGTGTACTTATATCTAATAAATACATAAATAAATATATAAATAAACATTTTTTAAAAAGGATAATAAAGAAAGAAAGACCAGGCAGGCCTGCCATCCTTATCACTGTCTGTATGTCTGTCTGTCTGATCCCCTGGAACTGGAAATGGGCCACCATATAGTTGCTGGTAGTTGATCCCAGGTACTCTGGAAGAGGAGACAATGCTGTTAATTGTTGAGCTTTTAGAGTGGCCCCACACTTCTTAAAATTTTTAGAAGTATATGTGAGGCTGTCTTTATGTACATCATATGCAGACCATAAGAGGGATTTAGATTCTCCAGAATCTGACACCCTCTTTTGGAGTGTCTGAACAGCTACAGTGTACTTATATCTAATAAATAAATAAATAAATAAATAAATGAATAAATAAATAAACATTTTTAAAAGGATAAGAAGAAAGAAAGACCAGGCAGGCCTGCCATCCATATCTCTGTCTGTCTGTCTGTCTGTCAATCTGATACCTGGGAACTTGAGATGGCCCACGAATAGTTGCTGGTAGTTGATCCCTGGTTCTCTAGAAGAGGAGACAATGCTGTTAATTGTTGAGCCCTTTCAATGGCGCCACCCATCTTTAAATATTTAGAAGTATATGTGAGGCTGTGTTTATGTACATCACATGCAGACCATAAGAGGGATTTAGATTCTCCAGAATCTGACACCCTCTCCTGGAATGTCTGAAGACAGCTACAGTGTACTTATATCTAATAAATAAATAGATAAATAAATAAATAAATAAATAAATAAACATTTTTTAAAAAGGATAAGAAAGAAAGAAAGACCAGGCAGGCCTGCCATCCATAACTCTGTCTGTCTGTTTGTCTGTCTATCTGATCCCCGGGAACTGGAGATGGGCCACCATATAGTTGCTGGTAGTTGATCCAAGGTTCTCTGGAAGATGAGACAATGCTGTTAATTTTTGAGCACTTTCAGTGGCCCCACACTTCTTTAAATATTTAGAAGTATATGTGAGGCTGTGTTTATGTACATCATATTCAGATTATAAGAGGATTTAGATTCTCCAGAATCTGACACCCTCTACTGGAGTGTCTGAAGACAGCTACAGTGTACTTATATATAATAAATACATAAATAAATAAATGAATAAATGAATAAATAAATAAATAAACATTTTTTAAAAAGGATAAGAAAGAAAGTAAAACCAGGCAGGCCTGCAATCCTTGTCTGTCTGTCTGTCTGTCTGATCCCCTGGAACTGGAGATGGGCCACCATATAGTTGCTGATAGTTGATCCCAGGTTCTCTGGTAGAGGAGACAATGCTGTTAATTATTGAGCCGTTTCAGTGGACCCACACATCTTTAAATTTTTAGAAGTATATGTGAGGCTGTGTTTATGTACATCATATACAGACCATAAGAGGGATTTAGATTCTCCAGAATATGACACCCACTTCTGAAGTGTCTGAAGATAGCTACAGTGTACTTATATCTAATAAATACATATATAAATAAATAAACATTTTTAAAATGTATAAGAGAAGAAAGAAAAACCAGGCAGGCCTGCAATCCTTGTCTGTCTGTCTGTATGTATGTCTGTCTTATCCCCTGGAACTGGAGATGGGCCACAATATAGTTGCTGGTAGTTGATCCCAGGTCCTCTGGAAGAGGAGACAATGCTGTTAATTGTTGAGCCCATTCAGTGGCCCCACCCATCTTTAAATTTTTAGAAGTATATGTGAGGCTGTGTTTATGTACATCATATTCAGACCATAAGAGGGATTTAGATTCTCCAGAATCTGACACCCTCTTCTGGAGTGTCTGAAGACGGCTACAGTGTTCTTATATCTAATACATACATAAATAAATAAATAAATAAATAAATAAATAAATAAATAAATAAACATTTTTTAAACCGGATAAGAAAGAAAGAAAGACCAGGCAGGGTTGCCATCCTTATCTCTGACTCTCTGTCTGTCTGTCTGTCTGATCCACTGGAACTGGAGATGGGCCACCATAAGGTGCTGGTAGTTTATTCCAGGTTCTCTGAAAGAGGAGACAATGCTGTTAATTGTTGAGCCCTCTCAGTGGCCCCACACATCTTTAAATTTTTAGAAGTATATGTGAGGCTGTGTTTATGTACATCATATGCAGACCATAAGAGGGATTTAGATTCTCCAGAATCTGACACCCTCTTCTGAAGTGTCTGAAGACAGCTACAGTGTACTTATATCTAATAAATACATAAATAAAAATATAAATAAACATTTTTTTAAAAAGGATAAGAAAGAAAGAAAGACCAGGCAGGCCTGCCATCCTTAGCACTGTCTGTATGTCTGTCTGTCTGATCCCCTGGAACTGGAGATGGGCCACCATATAGTTGCAGGTAGTTGATCCCAGGTACTCTGGAAGAGGAGACAATGCTGTTAATTGTTGAGCTTTTAGAGTGGCCCCACCCTTCTTTAAATTTTTAGAAGTATATGTGAGGCTGTGTTTATGTACATCATATGCAGGCCATAAGAGGGATTTAGATTCTCCAGAATCTGACACCCTCTTCTGGAGTGTCTGAACAGCTACAGTGTACTTATATCTACTAAAAACATAAATAAATAGATAAATAAATAAATAAATAAGTAAATATTTTTTTAAAAGCATAAGAAAGAAAGAAAGACCAGGCAGGCCTGGCATCCATATCTCTGCCTGTCTGTCTGTCTGTCTATCTGAACCCCGGGAACTGGAGATGGGCCACCATATAGTTGCTGGTAGTTGATCCAAGGTTCTCTGGAAGAGGAGACAATGCTGTTAATTGTTGAGCCCTTTCAGTGGCCCCACACTTCTTTAAATATTTAGAAGTATATGTGAGGCTGTGTTTATGTACATCATATTCAGATTATAAGAGGATTTAGATTCTCCAGAATCTGACACCCTCTTCTGGAGTGTCTGAAGACAGCTACAGTGTACTTATATATAATAAATAAATAAATAAATAAATAAATAAATAAATAAATAAATAAATAAATAAATAAACATTATTTAAAAAGGATAAGAAAGAAAGTAAGACCAGGCAGGCCTGCCAACCTTATCTCTGTCTGTCTGTCTGTCTGTCTGTCTGATCCCCTGGAACTGGAGATGGGCCACCATATAGTTGCTGGTAGTTGATCTCAGGTTCTCTGGAAGAGGAGACAATGCTGTTAATTGTTGAGCCCTTTCGGTGGCCCCACACTTCTTTAAATATTTAGAAGTATATGTGAGGCTGTGTTTATGTACATCATATTCAGATTATAAGAGGATTTAGATTCTCCAGAATCTGACACCCTCTTCTGAAGTGTCTGAAGACAGCTACAGTGTACTTATATCTAATAAATACATAAATAAATAAATAAATAAACATTTTTGAAAAAGGATAAGAAAGAAAGTAAGACCAGGCAGGCCTGCCATCCTTATCTCTGTCTGTCTGTCTGTCTGATCCCCGGGAACTGGAGATGGGCCACCATATAGTTGCTGGTAGTTGATCCAAGGTTCTCTGGAAGAGGAGACAATGCTTTTAATTGTTGATCCCTTTCAGTGGCCCCACACTTCTTTAAATATTTAGAAGTATATGTGAGGCTGTGTTTATGTACATCATATTCAGATTATAAGAGGATTTAGATTCTCCAGAATCTGACACCCTCTACTGGAGTGACTGAAGACAGCTACAGTGTACTTATATATAATAAATACATAAGTAAATAAATAAATAAATAAACATTTTTTAAAAAGGATAAGAAAGAAAGAACAGGCAGGCCTGCCATCCTTATCTCTGTCTGTCTGTCTGTCTCTCTGATCCCCTGGAACTGGAGATGGGCTACCATAAATTTGCTGGTAGTTGATCCCAGGTTCTCTGGAAGAGGAGACAATGCTGTTATTTTTTGAGCCCTATCAGTGGCCCTACCCATCTTTAAATATTTAGAAGTATATGTGAGGCTGTGTTTATGTACATCATATGCAGACCATAAGAGGGATTTAGATTCTCCAGAATCTGACACCCTCTTCTGGAGTGTCTGAAGACAGCTACAGTGTACTTATATCTAATAAATAAATAAATAAATAAATAAATAAATAAATAAATAAATAAATAAACATTTTTTAAAAAGGATAAGAAGGAAAGTAAGGCCAGGCAGGCCTGCCATCCTTATCTATATCTGTCTATCTGTCTGTCTGTCTGATCCTCTGGAACTGGAGATGGGCCACCATATAGTTGCTGGTAGTTGATCCCAGGTTCTCTGGAAGATGAGACAATGCTGCTAATTGTTGAGCCCTTTCAGTGGCCCCACCCATTTTTAATTTTTAGAAGTATATGTGATGCTGTGTTTATGTACATCATATTCAGACCATAAGAGGGATTTAGATTCTCTAGAATCTGTCACCCTCTTCTGGAGTGTCTGAAGACGGCTACAGTGTACTTATATCTAATAAATACATAAATAAATAAATAAATAAATAAATAAATAAATAAATAAACATTTTTTAAAAAGTATAAGAAATAAAGAAAGACCAGGCAGGCCTGCCATCCTTATCTCTGTCTCTCTGTCTGTCTGTCTCTCTGATCCACTGGAACTGGAGATGGGCCACCATAAAGTGCTGGTAGTTTATCCCAGGTTCTCTGAAAGAGGAGACAATGCTGTTAATTGTTGAGCCCTCTCAGTGGCCCCACACATCTTTAAATTTTTAGAAGTATATGTGAGGCTGTGTTTATGTACATCATAAGCAGACCATAAGAGGGATTTAGATTCTCCAGAATCTGACAACCTCTTCTGGAGTGTCTGAACAGCTACAGTGTACTTATATCTAATAAATAAATAAATAAATAAATAAATAAATAAATAAATAAATAAACATTTTTAAAAGTATAAGAAGAAAGAAAAACCAGGCAGGCCTGCCATCCATATCTCTGTCTGTCTGTCTGTCTGTCAATCTGATACCTGGGAACTTGAGATGGCCCACGAATAGTTGCTGGTAGTTGATCCCTGGTTCTCTAGAAGAGGAGACAATGCTGTTAATTGTTGAGCCCTTTCAATGGCGCCACCCATCTTTAAATATTTAGAAGTATATGTGAGGCTGTGTTTATGTACATCACATGCAGACCATAAGAGGGATTTAGATTCTCCAGAATCTGACACCCTCTCCTGGAATGTCTGAAGACAGCTACAGTGTACTTATATCTAATAAATAAATAGATAAATAAATAAATAAATAAATAAACATTTTTTAAAAAGGATAAGAAAGAAAGAAAGACCAGGCAGGCCTGCCATCCATAACTCTGTCTGTCTGTTTGTCTGTCTATCTGATCCCCGGGAACTGGAGATGGGCACCATATAGTTGCTGGTAGTTGATCCAAGGTTCTCTGGAAGATGAGACAATGCTGTTAATTTTTGAGCACTTTCAGTGGCCCCACACTTCTTTAAATATTTAGAAGTATATGTGAGGCTGTGTTTATGTACATCATATTCAGATTATAAGAGGATTTAGATTCTCCAGAATCTGACACCCTCTACTGGAGTGTCTGAAGACAGCTACAGTGTACTTATATATAATAAATACATAAATAAATAAATGAATAAATGAATAAATAAATAAATAAACATTTTTTAAAAAGGATAAGAAAGAAAGTAAAACCAGGCAGGCCTGCAATCCTTGTCTGTCTGTCTGTCTGTCTGATCCCCTGGAACTGGAGATGGGCCACCAGATAGTTGCTGATAGTTGATCCCAGGTTCTCTGGTAGAGGAGACAATGCTGTTAATTATTGAGCCGTTTCAGTGGACCCACACATCTTTAAATTTTTAGAAGTATATGTGAGGCTGTGTTTATGTACATCATATACAGACCATAAGAGGGATTTAGATTCTCCAGAATATGACACCCACTTCTGAAGTGTCTGAAGATAGCTACAGTGTACTTATATCTAATAAATACATATATAAATAAATAAACATTTTTAAAATGTATAAGAGAAGAAAGAAAAACCAGGCAGGCCTGCAATCCTTGTCTGTCTGTCTGTCTGTATGTCTGTCTTATCCCCTGGAACTGGAGATGGGCCACAATATAGTTGCTGGTAGTTGATCCCAGGTCCTCTGGAAGAGGAGACAATGCTGTTAATTGTTGAGCCCATTCAGTGGCCCCACCCATCTTTAAATTTTTAGAAGTATATGTGAGGCTGTGTTTATGTACATCATATTCAGACCATAAGAGGGATTTATATTCTCCAGAATCTGACACCCTCTTCTGGAGCGTCTGAAGACAGCTACTGTGTACTTATATATAATAAATAAATAAATAAATAAATAAATAAATAAATAAATGAATAAATAAATAAATAAACATTTTTTAAAAGGATAAGAAAGAAAGAAAAATCAGGCAGTCCTGCCATTCTTATCTCTGTCTGTCTGTCTGTCTGTCTGTCTCATCCCCTGCAACTTGAGATGGGCCACCATATAGTTGCTGGTATTTGATCCCACGTTCTCTGGAAGAGGAGACAATGGTGTTAATTGTTGAGCCCTTTCAGTGGGCCCACACATCTTTAAATTTTTACAAGTATATGTGAGGCTGTGTTTATGAACATCATATGCAGACCATAAGAGGGATTTAGAATCTCCATTAGATGACACCCTCTTCTAGAGTGTCTGAAGACAGCTACAGTGTACTTATATCTAATAAATACATAAATAAATAAATAAATAAATAAATAAATAAATAAATAAACATTTTTTTAAAAGTATGGGCTGGTGAGATGGCTCAGTGGGTAAGAGCACCCTACTGCTCTTCCGAAGGTCCAGAGTTCAAATCCCAGCAACCACATGGTGGCTCACAACCATCCGTAACGAGATCTGGCGCTTTCTTCTGGAGTGTCTGAAGACAGCTACAGTATACTTACATATAATAAATAAATAAATCTAAAAAAAAAAAAAGTATAAGAAATAAAGAAAGACCAGGCAGGCCTGCCATCCTTATCTCTGTCTCTCTGTCTGTCTGTCTGTCTGATCCACTGGCCTGGAGATGGGCCAACATAAGGTGCTGGTAGTTGATCCCAGGTTCTCTGGTAGAGGAGACAATGCTGTTAATTGTTGAGCCCTCTCAGTTGCCCCACACATCTTTAAATTTTTAGAAGTATATGTGAGGCTGTGTTTATGTACATCATATGCAGACAATAAGAGGGATTTAGATTCTCCAGAATCTGACACACTCTTCTGGAGTGTCTGAAGACAGCTACAGTGTACTTATATCTAATAAATACATAAATAAATATATAAATAAACATTTTTTAAAAAGGATAATAAAGAAAGAAAGACCAGGCAGGCCTGCCATCCTTATCACTGTCTGTATGTCTGTCTGTCTGATCCCCTGGAACTGGAAATGGGCCACCATATAGTTGCTGGTAGTTGATCCCAGGTACTCTGGAAGAGGAGACAATGCTGTTAATTGTTGAGCTTTTAGAGTGGCCCCACACTTCTTAAAATTTTTAGAAGTATATGTGAGGCTGTCTTTATGTACATCATATGCAGACCATAAGAGGGATTTAGATTCTCCAGAATCTGACACCCTCTTTTGGAGTGTCTGAACAGCTACAGTGTACTTATATCTAATAAATAAATAAATAAATAAATAAATGAATAAATAAATAAACATTTTTAAAAGGATAAGAAGAAAGAAAGACCAGGCAGGCCTGCCATCCATATCTCTGTCTGTCTGTCTGTCTGTCAATCTGATACCTGGGAACTTGAGATGGCCCACGAATAGTTGCTGGTAGTTGATCCCTGGTTCTCTAGAAGAGGAGACAATGCTGTTAATTGTTGAGCCCTTTCAATGGCGCCACCCATCTTTAAATATTTAGAAGTATATGTGAGGCTGTGTTTATGTACATCACATGCAGACCATAAGAGGGATTTAGATTCTCCAGAATCTGACACCCTCTCCTGGAATGTCTGAAGACAGCTACAGTGTACTTATATCTAATAAATAAATAGATAAATAAATAAATAAATAAATAAACATTTTTTAAAAAGGATAAGAAAGAAAGAAAGACCAGGCAGGCCTGCCATCCATAACTCTGTCTGTCTGTTTGTCTGTCTATCTGATCCCCGGGAACTGGAGATGGGCCACCATATAGTTGCTGGTAGTTGATCCAAGGTTCTCTGGAAGATGAGACAATGCTGTTAATTTTTGAGCACTTTCAGTGGCCCCACACTTCTTTAAATATTTAGAAGTATATGTGAGGCTGTGTTTATGTACATCATATTCAGATTATAAGAGGATTTAGATTCTCCAGAATCTGACACCCTCTACTGGAGTGTCTGAAGACAGCTACAGTGTACTTATATATAATAAATACATAAATAAATAAATGAATAAATGAATAAATAAATAAATAAACATTTTTTAAAAAGGATAAGAAAGAAAGTAAAACCAGGCAGGCCTGCAATCCTTGTCTGTCTGTCTGTCTGTCTGATCCCCTGGAACTGGAGATGGGCCACCATATAGTTGCTGATAGTTGATCCCAGGTTCTCTGGTAGAGGAGACAATGCTGTTAATTATTGAGCCGTTTCAGTGGACCCACACATCTTTAAATTTTTAGAAGTATATGTGAGGCTGTGTTTATGTACATCATATACAGACCATAAGAGGGATTTAGATTCTCCAGAATATGACACCCACTTCTGAAGTGTCTGAAGATAGCTACAGTGTACTTATATCTAATAAATACATATATAAATAAATAAACATTTTTAAAATGTATAAGAGAAGAAAGAAAAACCAGGCAGGCCTGCAATCCTTGTCTGTCTGTCTGTCTGTATGTCTGTCTTATCCCCTGGAACTGGAGATGGGCCACAATATAGTTGCTGGTAGTTGATCCCAGGTCCTCTGGAAGAGGAGACAATGCTGTTAATTGTTGAGCCCATTCAGTGGCCCCACCCATCTTTAAATTTTTAGAAGTATATGTGAGGCTGTGTTTATGTACATCATATTCAGACCATAAGAGGGATTTAGATTCTCCAGAATCTGACACCCTCTTCTGGAGTGTCTGAAGACGGCTACAGTGTTCTTATATCTAATACATACATAAATAAATAAATAAATAAATAAATAAATAAATAAATAAATAAACATTTTTTAAACCGGATAAGAAAGAAAGAAAGACCAGGCAGGGTTGCCATCCTTATCTCTGACTCTCTGTCTGTCTGTCTGTCTGATCCACTGGAACTGGAGATGGGCCACCATAAGGTGCTGGTAGTTTATTCCAGGTTCTCTGAAAGAGGAGACAATGCTGTTAATTGTTGAGCCCTCTCAGTGGCCCCACACATCTTTAAATTTTTAGAAGTATATGTGAGGCTGTGTTTATGTACATCATATGCAGACCATAAGAGGGATTTAGATTCTCCAGAATCTGACACCCTCTTCTGAAGTGTCTGAAGACAGCTACAGTGTACTTATATCTAATAAATACATAAATAAAAATATAAATAAACATTTTTTTAAAAAGGATAAGAAAGAAAGAAAGACCAGGCAGGCCTGCCATCCTTAGCACTGTCTGTATGTCTGTCTGTCTGATCCCCTGGAACTGGAGATGGGCCACCATATAGTTGCAGGTAGTTGATCCCAGGTACTCTGGAAGAGGAGACAATGCTGTTAATTGTTGAGCTTTTAGAGTGGCCCCACCCTTCTTTAAATTTTTAGAAGTATATGTGAGGCTGTGTTTATGTACATCATATGCAGGCCATAAGAGGGATTTAGATTCTCCAGAATCTGACACCCTCTTCTGGAGTGTCTGAACAGCTACAGTGTACTTATATCTACTAAAAACATAAATAAATAGATAAATAAATAAATAAATAAGTAAATATTTTTTTAAAAGCATAAGAAAGAAAGAAAGACCAGGCAGGCCTGGCATCCATATCTCTGCCTGTCTGTCTGTCTGTCTATCTGAACCCCGGGAACTGGAGATGGGCCACCATATAGTTGCTGGTAGTTGATCCAAGGTTCTCTGGAAGAGGAGACAATGCTGTTAATTGTTGAGCCCTTTCAGTGGCCCCACACTTCTTTAAATATTTAGAAGTATATGTGAGGCTGTGTTTATGTACATCATATTCAGATTATAAGAGGATTTAGATTCTCCAGAATCTGACACCCTCTTCTGGAGTGTCTGAAGACAGCTACAGTGTACTTATATATAATAAATAAATAAATAAATAAATAAATAAATAAATAAATAAATAAACATTTTTTAAAAAGGATAAGAAAGAAAGTAAGACCAGGCAGGCCTGCCAACCTTATCTCTGTCTGTCTGTCTGTCTGTCTGTCTGTCTGATCCCCTGGAACTGGAGATGGGCCACCATATAGTTGCTGGTAGTTGATCTCAGGTTCTCTGGAAGAGGAGACAATGCTGTTAATTGTTGAGCCCTTTCGGTGGCCCCACACTTCTTTAAATATTTAGAAGTATATGTGAGGCTGTGTTTATGTACATCATATTCAGATTATAAGAGGATTTAGATTCTCCAGAATCTGACACCCTCTTCTGAAGTGTCTGAAGACAGCTACAGTGTACTTATATCTAATAAATACATAAATAAATAAATAAATAAACATTTTTGAAAAAGGATAAGAAAGAAAGTAAGACCAGGCAGGCCTGCCATCCTTATCTCTGTCTGTCTGTCTGTCTGATCCCCGGGAACTGGAGATGGGCCACCATATAGTTGCTGGTAGTTGATCCAAGGTTCTCTGGAAGAGGAGACAATGCTTTTAATTGTTGATCCCTTTCAGTGGCCCCACACTTCTTTAAATATTTAGAAGTATATGTGAGGCTGTGTTTATGTACATCATATTCAGATTATAAGAGGATTTAGATTCTCCAGAATCTGACACCCTCTACTGGAGTGACTGAAGACAGCTACAGTGTACTTATATATAATAAATACATAAGTAAATAAATAAATAAATAAACATTTTTTAAAAAGGATAAGAAAGAAAGAACAGGCAGGCCTGCCATCCTTATCTCTGTCTGTCTGTCTGTCTCTCTGATCCCCTGGAACTGGAGATGGGCTACCATAAATTTGCTGGTAGTTGATCCCAGGTTCTCTGGAAGAGGAGACAATGCTGTTATTTTTTGAGCCCTATCAGTGGCCCTACCCATCTTTAAATATTTAGAAGTATATGTGAGGCTGTGTTTATGTACATCATATGCAGACCATAAGAGGGATTTAGATTCTCCAGAATCTGACACCCTCTTCTGGAGTGTCTGAAGACAGCTACAGTGTACTTATATCTAATAAATAAATAAATAAATAAATAAATAAATAAATAAATAAATAAACATTTTTTAAAAAGGATAAGAAGGAAAGTAAGGCCAGGCAGGCCTGCCATCCTTATCTATATCTGTCTATCTGTCTGTCTGTCTGATCCTCTGGAACTGGAGATGGGCCACCATATAGTTGCTGGTAGTTGATCCCAGGTTCTCTGGAAGATGAGACAATGCTGCTAATTGTTGAGCCCTTTCAGTGGCCCCACCCATTTTTAATTTTTAGAAGTATATGTGATGCTGTGTTTATGTACATCATATTCAGACCATAAGAGGGATTTAGATTCTCTAGAATCTGTCACCCTCTTCTGGAGTGTCTGAAGACGGCTACAGTGTACTTATATCTAATAAATACATAAATAAATAAATAAATAAATAAATAAATAAATAAATAAACATTTTTTAAAAAGTATAAGAAATAAAGAAAGACCAGGCAGGCCTGCCATCCTTATCTCTGTCTCTCTGTCTGTCTGTCTCTCTGATCCACTGGAACTGGAGATGGGCCACCATAAAGTGCTGGTAGTTTATCCCAGGTTCTCTGAAAGAGGAGACAATGCTGTTAATTGTTGAGCCCTCTCAGTGGCCCCACACATCTTTAAATTTTTAGAAGTATATGTGAGGCTGTGTTTATGTACATCATAAGCAGACCATAAGAGGGATTTAGATTCTCCAGAATCTGACAACCTCTTCTGGAGTGTCTGAACAGCTACAGTGTACTTATATCTAATAAATAAATAAATAAATAAATAAATAAATAAATAAATAAATAAACATTTTTAAAAGTATAAGAAGAAAGAAAAACCAGGCAGGCCTGCCATCCATATCTCTGTCTGTCTGTCTGTCTGTCAATCTGATACCTGGGAACTTGAGATGGCCCACGAATAGTTGCTGGTAGTTGATCCCTGGTTCTCTAGAAGAGGAGACAATGCTGTTAATTGTTGAGCCCTTTCAATGGCGCCACCCATCTTTAAATATTTAGAAGTATATGTGAGGCTGTGTTTATGTACATCACATGCAGACCATAAGAGGGATTTAGATTCTCCAGAATCTGACACCCTCTCCTGGAATGTCTGAAGACAGCTACAGTGTACTTATATCTAATAAATAAATAGATAAATAAATAAATAAATAAATAAACATTTTTTAAAAAGGATAAGAAAGAAAGAAAGACCAGGCAGGCCTGCCATCCATAACTCTGTCTGTCTGTTTGTCTGTCTATCTGATCCCCGGGAACTGGAGATGGGCCACCATATAGTTGCTGGTAGTTGATCCAAGGTTCTCTGGAAGATGAGACAATGCTGTTAATTTTTGAGCACTTTCAGTGGCCCCACACTTCTTTAAATATTTAGAAGTATATGTGAGGCTGTGTTTATGTACATCATATTCAGATTATAAGAGGATTTAGATTCTCCAGAATCTGACACCCTCTACTGGAGTGTCTGAAGACAGCTACAGTGTACTTATATATAATAAATACATAAATAAATAAATGAATAAATGAATAAATAAATAAATAAACATTTTTTAAAAAGGATAAGAAAGAAAGTAAAACCAGGCAGGCCTGCAATCCTTGTCTGTCTGTCTGTCTGTCTGATCCCCTGGAACTGGAGATGGGCCACCAGATAGTTGCTGATAGTTGATCCCAGGTTCTCTGGTAGAGGAGACAATGCTGTTAATTATTGAGCCGTTTCAGTGGACCCACACATCTTTAAATTTTTAGAAGTATATGTGAGGCTGTGTTTATGTACATCATATACAGACCATAAGAGGGATTTAGATTCTCCAGAATATGACACCCACTTCTGAAGTGTCTGAAGATAGCTACAGTGTACTTATATCTAATAAATACATATATAAATAAATAAACATTTTTAAAATGTATAAGAGAAGAAAGAAAAACCAGGCAGGCCTGCAATCCTTGTCTGTCTGTCTGTCTGTATGTCTGTCTTATCCCCTGGAACTGGAGATGGGCCACAATATAGTTGCTGGTAGTTGATCCCAGGTCCTCTGGAAGAGGAGACAATGCTGTTAATTGTTGAGCCCATTCAGTGGCCCCACCCATCTTTAAATTTTTAGAAGTATATGTGAGGCTGTGTTTATGTACATCATATTCAGACCATAAGAGGGATTTATATTCTCCAGAATCTGACACCCTCTTCTGGAGCGTCTGAAGACAGCTACTGTGTACTTATATATAATAAATAAATAAATAAATAAATAAATAAATAAATAAATGAATAAATAAATAAATAAACATTTTTTAAAAGGATAAGAAAGAAAGAAAAATCAGGCAGTCCTGCCATTCTTATCTCTGTCTGTCTGTCTGTCTGTCTGTCTCATCCCCTGCAACTTGAGATGGGCCACCATATAGTTGCTGGTATTTGATCCCACGTTCTCTGGAAGAGGAGACAATGGTGTTAATTGTTGAGCCCTTTCAGTGGGCCCACACATCTTTAAATTTTTACAAGTATATGTGAGGCTGTGTTTATGAACATCATATGCAGACCATAAGAGGGATTTAGAATCTCCATTAGATGACACCCTCTTCTAGAGTGTCTGAAGACAGCTACAGTGTACTTATATCTAATAAATACATAAATAAATAAATAAATAAATAAATAAATAAATAAATAAACATTTTTTTAAAAGTATGGGCTGGTGAGATGGCTCAGTGGGTAAGAGCACCCTACTGCTCTTCCGAAGGTCCAGAGTTCAAATCCCAGCAACCACATGGTGGCTCACAACCATCCGTAACGAGATCTGGCGCTTTCTTCTGGAGTGTCTGAAGACAGCTACAGTATACTTACATATAATAAATAAATAAATCTAAAAAAAAAAAAAGTATAAGAAATAAAGAAAGACCAGGCAGGCCTGCCATCCTTATCTCTGTCTCTCTGTCTGTCTGTCTGTCTGATCCACTGGCCTGGAGATGGGCCAACATAAGGTGCTGGTAGTTGATCCCAGGTTCTCTGGTAGAGGAGACAATGCTGTTAATTGTTGAGCCCTCTCAGTTGCCCCACACATCTTTAAATTTTTAGAAGTATATGTGAGGCTGTGTTTATGTACATCATATGCAGACAATAAGAGGGATTTAGATTCTCCAGAATCTGACACACTCTTCTGGAGTGTCTGAAGACAGCTACAGTGTACTTATATCTAATAAATACATAAATAAATATATAAATAAACATTTTTTAAAAAGGATAATAAAGAAAGAAAGACCAGGCAGGCCTGCCATCCTTATCACTGTCTGTATGTCTGTCTGTCTGATCCCCTGGAACTGGAAATGGGCCACCATATAGTTGCTGGTAGTTGATCCCAGGTACTCTGGAAGAGGAGACAATGCTGTTAATTGTTGAGCTTTTAGAGTGGCCCCACACTTCTTAAAATTTTTAGAAGTATATGTGAGGCTGTCTTTATGTACATCATATGCAGACCATAAGAGGGATTTAGATTCTCCAGAATCTGACACCCTCTTTTGGAGTGTCTGAACAGCTACAGTGTACTTATATCTAATAAATAAATAAATAAATAAATAAATAAATGAATAAATAAATAAACATTTTTAAAAGGATAAGAAGAAAGAAAGACCAGGCAGGCCTGCCATCCATATCTCTGTCTGTCTGTCTGTCTGTCAGTCTGATACCTGGGAACTTGAGATGGCCCACGAATAGTTGCTGGTAGTTGATCCCTGGTTCTCTAGAAGAGGAGACAATGCTGTTAATTGTTGAGCCCTTTCAATGGCGCCACCCATCTTTAAATATTTAGAAGTATATGTGAGGCTGTGTTTATGTACATCACATGCAGACCATAAGAGGGATTTAGATTCTCCAGAATCTGACACCCTCTCCTGGAATGTCTGAAGACAGCTACAGTGTACTTATATCTAATAAATAAATAGATAAATAAATAAATAAATAAATAAATAAACATTTTTTAAAAAGGATAAGAAAGAAAGAAAGACCAGGCAGGCCTGCCATCCATAACTCTGTCTGTCTGTTTGTCTGTCTATCTGATCCCCGGGAACTGGAGATGGGCCACCATATAGTTGCTGGTAGTTGATCCAAGGTTCTCTGGAAGATGAGACAATGCTGTTAATTTTTGAGCACTTTCAGTGGCCCCACACTTCTTTAAATATTTAGAAGTATATGTGAGGCTGTGTTTATGTACATCATATTCAGATTATAAGAGGATTTAGATTCTCCAGAATCTGACACCCTCTACTGGAGTGTCTGAAGACAGCTACAGTGTACTTATATATAATAAATACATAAATAAATAAATGAATAAATGAATAAATAAATAAATAAACATTTTTTAAAAAGGATAAGAAAGAAAGTAAAACCAGGCAGGCCTGCAATCCTTGTCTGTCTGTCTGTCTGTCTGATCCCCTGGAACTGGAGATGGGCCACCATATAGTTGCTGATAGTTGATCCCAGGTTCTCTGGTAGAGGAGACAATGCTGTTAATTATTGAGCCGTTTCAGTGGACCCACACATCTTTAAATTTTTAGAAGTATATGTGAGGCTGTGTTTATGTACATCATATACAGACCATAAGAGGGATTTAGATTCTCCAGAATATGACACCCACTTCTGAAGTGTCTGAAGATAGCTACAGTGTACTTATATCTAATAAATACATATATAAATAAATAAACATTTTTAAAATGTATAAGAGAAGAAAGAAAAACCAGGCAGGCCTGCAATCCTTGTCTGTCTGTCTGTCTGTATGTCTGTCTTATCCCCTGGAACTGGAGATGGGCCACAATATAGTTGCTGGTAGTTGATCCCAGGTCCTCTGGAAGAGGAGACAATGCTGTTAATTGTTGAGCCCATTCAGTGGCCCCACCCATCTTTAAATTTTTAGAAGTATATGTGAGGCTGTGTTTATGTACATCATATTCAGACCATAAGAGGGATTTAGATTCTCCAGAATCTGACACCCTCTTCTGGAGTGTCTGAAGACGGCTACAGTGTTCTTATATCTAATACATACATAAATAAATAAATAAATAAATAAATAAATAAATAAATAAATAAACATTTTTTAAACCGGATAAGAAAGAAAGAAAGACCAGGCAGGGTTGCCATCCTTATCTCTGACTCTCTGTCTGTCTGTCGGTCTGATCCACTGGAACTGGAGATGGGCCACCATAAGGTGCTGGTAGTTTATTCCAGGTTCTCTGAAAGAGGAGACAATGCTGTTAATTGTTGAGCCCTCTCAGTGGCCCCACACATCTTTAAATTTTTAGAAGTATATGTGAGGCTGTGTTTATGTACATCATATGCAGACCATAAGAGGGATTTAGATTCTCCAGAATCTGACACCCTCTTCTGAAGTGTCTGAAGACAGCTACAGTGTACTTATATCTAATAAATACATAAATAAAAATATAAATAAACATTTTTTTAAAAAGGATAAGAAAGAAAGAAAGACCAGGCAGGCCTGCCATCCTTAGCACTGTCTGTATGTCTGTCTGTCTGATCCCCTGGAACTGGAGATGGGCCACCATATAGTTGCAGGTAGTTGATCCCAGGTACTCTGGAAGAGGAGACAATGCTGTTAATTGTTGAGCTTTTAGAGTGGCCCCACCCTTCTTTAAATTTTTAGAAGTATATGTGAGGCTGTGTTTATGTACATCATATGCAGGCCATAAGAGGGATTTAGATTCTCCAGAATCTGACACCCTCTTCTGGAGTGTCTGAACAGCTACAGTGTACTTATATCTACTAAAAACATAAATAAATAGATAAATAAATAAATAAATAAGTAAATATTTTTTTAAAAGCATAAGAAAGAAAGAAAGACCAGGCAGGCCTGGCATCCATATCTCTGCCTGTCTGTCTGTCTGTCTATCTGAACCCCGGGAACTGGAGATGGGCCACCATATAGTTGCTGGTAGTTGATCCAAGGTTCTCTGGAAGAGGAGACAATGCTGTTAATTGTTGAGCCCTTTCAGTGGCCCCACACTTCTTTAAATATTTAGAAGTATATGTGAGGCTGTGTTTATGTACATCATATTCAGATTATAAGAGGATTTAGATTCTCCAGAATCTGACACCCTCTTCTGGAGTGTCTGAAGACAGCTACAGTGTACTTATATATAATAAATAAATAAATAAATAAATAAATAAATAAATAAATAAATAAATAAACATTTTTTAAAAAGGATAAGAAAGAAAGTAAGACCAGGCAGGCCTGCCAACCTTATCTCTGTCTGTCTGTCTGTCTGTCTGTCTGATCCCCTGGAACTGGAGATGGGCCACCATATAGTTGCTGGTAGTTGATCTCAGGTTCTCTGGAAGAGGAGACAATGCTGTTAATTGTTGAGCCCTTTCGGTGGCCCCACACTTCTTTAAATATTTAGAAGTATATGTGAGGCTGTGTTTATGTACATCATATTCAGATTATAAGAGGATTTAGATTCTCCAGAATCTGACACCCTCTTCTGAAGTGTCTGAAGACAGCTACAGTGTACTTATATCTAATAAATACATAAATAAATAAATAAATAAACATTTTTGAAAAAGGATAAGAAAGAAAGTAAGACCAGGCAGGCCTGCCATCCTTATCTCTGTCTGTCTGTCTGTCTGATCCCCGGGAACTGGAGATGGGCCACCATATAGTTGCTGGTAGTTGATCCAAGGTTCTCTGGAAGAGGAGACAATGCTTTTAATTGTTGATCCCTTTCAGTGGCCCCACACTTCTTTAAATATTTAGAAGTATATGTGAGGCTGTGTTTATGTACATCATATTCAGATTATAAGAGGATTTAGATTCTCCAGAATCTGACACCCTCTACTGGAGTGACTGAAGACAGCTACAGTGTACTTATATATAATAAATACATAAGTAAATAAATAAATAAATAAACATTTTTTAAAAAGGATAAGAAAGAAAGAACAGGCAGGCCTGCCATCCTTATCTCTGTCTGTCTGTCTGTCTCTCTGATCCCCTGGAACTGGAGATGGGCTACCATAAATTTGCTGGTAGTTGATCCCAGGTTCTCTGGAAGAGGAGACAATGCTGTTATTTTTTGAGCCCTATCAGTGGCCCTACCCATCTTTAAATATTTAGAAGTATATGTGAGGCTGTGTTTATGTACATCATATGCAGACCATAAGAGGGATTTAGATTCTCCAGAATCTGACACCCTCTTCTGGAGTGTCTGAAGACAGCTACAGTGTACTTATATCTAATAAATAAATAAATAAATAAATAAATAAATAAATAAATAAATAAATAAACATTTTTTAAAAAGGATAAGAAGGAAAGTAAGGCCAGGCAGGCCTGCCATCCTTATCTATATCTGTCTATCTGTCTGTCTGTCTGATCCTCTGGAACTGGAGATGGGCCACCATATAGTTGCTGGTAGTTGATCCCAGGTTCTCTGGAAGATGAGACAATGCTGCTAATTGTTGAGCCCTTTCAGTGGCCCCACCCATTTTTAATTTTTAGAAGTATATGTGATGCTGTGTTTATGTACATCATATTCAGACCATAAGAGGGATTTAGATTCTCTAGAATCTGTCACCCTCTTCTGGAGTGTCTGAAGACGGCTACAGTGTACTTATATCTAATAAATACATAAATAAATAAATAAATAAATAAATAAATAAATAAATAAACATTTTTTAAAAAGTATAAGAAATAAAGAAAGACCAGGCAGGCCTGCCATCCTTATCTCTGTCTCTCTGTCTGTCTGTCTCTCTGATCCACTGGAACTGGAGATGGGCCACCATAAAGTGCTGGTAGTTTATCCCAGGTTCTCTGAAAGAGGAGACAATGCTGTTAATTGTTGAGCCCTCTCAGTGGCCCCACACATCTTTAAATTTTTAGAAGTATATGTGAGGCTGTGTTTATGTACATCATAAGCAGACCATAAGAGGGATTTAGATTCTCCAGAATCTGACAACCTCTTTTGGAGTGTCTGTACAGCTATAGTGTACTTATATCTAATAAATAAATAAATAAATAAATAAATAAATAAATAAATAAACAAACATTTTTTTTTAAAAAAGGATAAGAAGAAAGAAAGACCAGGCAGGCCTGCCATCCTTATCACTGTCTGTCTGTCTGTCTGTCTGATCCCTGGAACTGGAGATGGACCACCATATAGTTGCTGGTAGTTGATCCCAGTTTCTCTATAAGAGGAGACAATGCTGTTAATTGTTGAGCCCTTTCAGTGGCCGCACACATCTTTTAATTTTTAGAAGTATATGTTAGGCTGTGTTTATGTACATCATATGCAGACCATAAGAGGGATTTAGATTCTCTAGAATCTGACACCCTCTTCTGGAGTGTCTGAACAGCTAGAGTGTACTTTTATCTAATAAATAAATAAATAAATAAATAAATAAATAAATAAACATTTTTTAAAAAGTATAAGAAATAAAGACCAGGCAGGCCTGCCATCCTTATCTCTGTCTCTCTGTCTGTCTGTCTGTCTGATCCACTAGAACTGGAGATGGGCCACCATAAGTTGCTGGTAGTTTATCCCAGGTTCTCTGAAAGAGGAGACTATGCTGTTAATTGTTGAGCCCTCTCAGTGGCCCCACCCATCTTTAAATTTTTAGAAGTATATGTGAGGCTGTGTTTAGTACATCATATGCAGACCATAAGAGGGATTTAGATTCTCCAGAATCTGACACCCTCTTCTGGAGTGTCTGAAGACAGCTACAGTGTACTTATATCTAATAAATACATAAATAAATATATAAATAAACATTTTTTTAAAAAGGATAAGAAAGAAATAAAGACCAGGCAGGCCTGCCATCCTTATCACTGTCTCTATGTCTGTCTGTCTGATCCCCTGGAACTGGAGATGGGCCACGATATAGTTGCTGGTAGTTGATCCCAGGTACTCTGGAAGAGGAGACAATGCTATTAATTGTTGAGGTTTTAGAGTGGCCCCACCCTTCTTTAAATTTTTAGAAGTATATGTGAGGCTGTGTTTATGTACATCATATGCAGACCATAAGAGGGATTTAGATTCTCCAGAATCTGACACCCTCTTCTGGAGTGTCTGAACAGCTAGAGTGTACTTATTTCTACTAAATACATAAATAAATAAATAAATAAATAAATAAATAAATAAATAAATAAACAAACATTTTTTTTAAAAAAGATAAGACAGAAAGAAAGACCTGGCACGCCTGCCATCCATATCTCTGTCTGTCTGTCTGTCTGTCTGTCTATCTGATCTCTGGGAACTGGAGATGGGCCACGAATAGTTGCTGGTAGTTGATCCCATGTTCTCTGGAAGAGGAGTCAGTGCTGTTAATTGTTGAGCCCTTTCAGTGGCCCCACCCATCTTTAAATTTTTAGAAGTATATGTGAGGCTGTGTTTACGTACATCATATGCAGACCATAAGAGGGATTTAGATTCTCCAAAATCTGACACCCTCTTCTGGAGTGTCTGAAGACAGCTACAGTGTACTTATATCTAATAAATACATAAATAAATATATAAATAAACATTTTTTTAAAGGATTAGAAAGAAAGAAAGACCAGGCAGGCCTGCCATCCATATCTCTGTCTGTTTGTCTGTCTGTCTATCTGATCCCTGGGAACTGGAGATGGGCCAGGAATAGTTGCTGGTAGTTGATCCCAGGTTTTCTGGAAGAGGAGACAATGCTGTTAATTGTTGAGCCCTTTCAGTGGCGCCACCCATCTTTAAATATTTAGAAGTATATGTGAGGCTGTGTTTATGTACATCATATTCAGACCATAGGAGGGATTTAGATTCTCCAGAATCTGAGACCCTCTTCTGGAGTGTCTGAAGACAGCTACAGTGTAGTTATATCTAATAAATAAATAGATAAATAAATAAATAAATAAATAAACATTTTTTAAAAAGGATAAGAAAGAAAGAAAGACCAGGCAGGCCTGCCATCCTTATCTCTGTCTGTCTGTCTGTCTGTCTGATCCACTGGAACTGGAGATGGGCCACCATATAGTTGCAGGTAGTTGATCCCAGGTTCTCTGGAAGAGGAGACAATGCTGTTAATTGTTGAGCCCTTTCAGTGGCCCCACCCATTTTTAATTTTTAGAAGTATATGTGATGCTCTGTTTATGTACATCATATTCAGACCATAAGAGGGATTTAGATTCTCTAGAATCTGTCATCCTCTTCTGGAGTGTCTGAAGACGGGTACAGTGTACTTATATCTAATAAATACATAAATAAATAAATAAATAAACATTTTGTAAAAAAGTATAAGAAATAAAGCAAGACCAGGCAGTCCTGCCATCTTTATCTCTGTCTCTCTGTCTGTCTGTCTCTCTGATCCACTGAAACTGGAGATGGGCCACCATAAGGTGCTGGTAGTTTATCCCAGGTTCTCTGAAAGAGGAGACAATGCTGTTAATTGTTGAGCCCTCTCAGTGGCCCCACACATCTTTAAATTTTTAGAAGTATATGTGAGGCTGTGTTTATGTACATCATATGCAGACCATAAGAGGGATTTAGATTCTCCAGAATCTGACACCATCTTCTGGAGTGTCTGAAGACAGCTACAGTGTACTTATATCTAATAAATACATAAATAAATATATAAATAAACATTTTTTTAAAAAGGATAAGAAAGAAAGAAAGACCAGGCAGGCCTGCCATCCTTATCACTGTCTGTATGTCTGTCTGTCTAATCCCCTGGAAGTGGAGATGGGCCACCATATAGTTGCTGGTAGTTGATCCCAGGTACTCTGGAAGAGGAGACAATGCTGTTAATTGTTGAGCTTTTAGAGTGGCCCCACTCTTCTTTAAATTTTTAGAAATATATGTGAGGCTGTGTTTATGTACATCATATGCAGACCATAAGAGGGATTTAGATTCTCCAGAATCTGACACCCTCTTCTGGAGTGTCTGAACAGCTACAGTGTACTTATATCTAATAAATAAATAAATAAATAAATAAATAAATAAATAAATAAATAAATAAATAAATAAACAAAC
Source organism: Mus caroli (assembly GCF_978045245.1). NCBI lineage: Eukaryota > Metazoa > Chordata > Mammalia > Rodentia > Muridae > Mus > Mus caroli. The sequence continues at coordinate 159,391 of NW_028227370.1, read as the reverse complement.
ATTTTTAAAAAAAAAGGATAAGAAAGAAAGAAAGGCCAGGAAGACTGCCATCCTTATCACTGTCTGTCTGTCTGTCTTCTGATCCCCTGGAACTGGAGATGGACCACCATATAGTTGCTGGTAGTTGATTCCAGGTTCTCTATAAGAGGAGACAATGCTGTTAATTGTTGAGCCCTTTCAGTGGCCCCACACAGCTTTTAATTTTTAGAAGTATATGTTAGGCTGTGTTTATGTACATCATATGCAGACCATAAGAGGGATTTAGATTCTCCAGAATCTGACACCCTTTTCTGGAGTGTCTGAACAGCTACAGTGTACTTATATCTAATAAATTCATAAATAAATAAATAAATAAATAAATAAATAAATAAATAAACATTTTTTAAAAAGTATAAGAAATAAAGAAAGACCAGGCAGGCCTGCCATCCTTATCTCTGTCTCTCTGTCTGTCTGTCTGTCTGATCCACTGGAACTGGAGATGGCCCACCATAAGGTGCTGGTAGTTTATCCCAGGTTCTCTGAAAAAGGAGACAATGCTGTTAATTGTTGAGCCCTCTCAGTGGCCCCACACATCTTTAAATTTTTAGAAGTATATGTGAGGCTGTGTTTATGTACATCATATGCAGACCATAAGAGGGATTTAGATTCTCCAGAATCTGACACCCTCTTCTGGAGTGTCTGAAGACAGCTACAGTGTACTTATATCTAAGAAATACATAAATAAATATATAAATAAACATTTTTTAAAAAAGGATAAGAATGAAAGAAAGACCAGACAGTCCTGCCATCCTTAGCACTGTCTGTATGTCTGTCTGTCTGATCCCCTGGAACTGGAGATGGGCCACCATATAGTTGCTGGTAGTCGTTCCCTGGTATTCTGGAAGAGGAGACAATGCTGTTAATTGTTGAGCTTTTAGAGTGGCCCCACCCTTCTTTAAATTTTTAGAAGTAAATGTGAGGCTGTGTTTATGTACATCATATGCAGACCATAAGAAAGATTTAGATTCTCAAGAATATGACACCCTCTTCTGGAGTGTCTGAACAGCTACAGTGTACTTATATCTAATAAATACATAAATAAATAAATAAATAAATAAATAAATAAATAAATAAATAAACATTTTTTTAAAAGGATAAGACAGAAAGAAAGACCAGGCAGGCCTGCCATCCATATCTCTGTCTGTCTGTCCGTCTGTCTGTCTGTCTGTCTATCTGATCCCTGGGAACTGGAGATGGGCCACGAATAGTTGCCTGTAGTTGATCCCAGGTTCTCTGGAAGAGGAGACAATGCTGTTAATTGTTGAGCCCTTTCAGTGGCGCCACCCATCTTTAAATATTTAGAAGTATATGTGAGGCTGTGTTTATGTACATCATATGCAGACCATAAGAGGGATTTAGATTCTCCAGAATCTGACACCCTCTTCTGGAGTGTCTGAAGACAGCTACAGTGTACTTATATCTAATAAATAAATAGATAAATAAATAAATAAGTAAATAAACATTTTTTAAAAAGGATAAGAAAGAAACAAAGACCAGGCAGGCCTACCATCCATATCTCTGTCTGTCTGTCTGTCTATCTGATCCCCGGGAAATGGAGATGGACCACCATATATTTGCTGGTAGTTGATCCAAGGTTCTCTGGAAGAGGAGACAATGCTGTTAATTGTTGAGCCCTTTCAGTGGCCCCACACTTCTTTAAATATTTAAAAGTATATGTGAGGCTGTGTTTATGTACATCATATTCAGATTATAAGAGGATTTAGATTCTCCAGAATCTGACACACCATACTGGAGTGTCTGAAGACAGCTACAGTGTACTTATATATAATAAATACATAAATAAATAAAGAAATAAATAAATAAATAAATAAATAAACATTTTTGAAAAAGGAAAAGAAAGAAAGTAAGACCAGGCAGGCCTGCCATCCTTATCTCTGTCTGTCTGTCTGTCTGTCTGATCCCCTGGAACTGGAGATGTGCCACCATATAGTAGCTGGTAGTTAATCCAAGGTTCTCTGGAAGAGGAGACAATGCTGTTAATTGTTGAGCCCTTTCAGTGGCCCCACACTTTTTATATATTTAGAAGTATATGTGAGGCTGTGTTTATGTACATCATATTCAGATTATAAGAGGATTTAGATTCTTCAGAGTCTGACACCCTCTTCTGGAGTGTCTGAAGACAGCTACAGTGTACTTATATCTAATAAATACATAAATAAATATATAAATAAACATTTTTTAAAAAAGGATAAGAAAGAAAGAAAGACCAGGCAGGCCTGCCATCCTTATCTCTGTCTGTCTGTCTGTCTGTCTATCTGATCCCCGGGAACTAAAGATGGGCCACCATATAGTTGCTGGTAGTTGATCCAAGGTTCTCTGGAAGAGGAGACAATGCTGTTAATTGTTGAGCCCTTTCAGAGGCCCCACACTTCTTTAAATATTTAGAAGTATATGTGAGGCTGTGTTTCTGTATATCATATTCAGATTATAAGAGGATTTAGATTCTCCAGAATCTGACACCCTATACTGGAGTGTCTGAAGACAACTACAGTGTACTTATATATAATAAATACATAAATAAATAAATAAATAAATAAATAAATAAACAAACATTTTTTTAAAAAGGATAAGAAAGAAAGTAAGACCAGGCAGGCCTGCCATCCTTATCTCTGTCTGTCTGTCTGTCTGTCTGATCCCCTGGAACTGGAGATGGGCTACCATAAAGTTGCTGGTAGTTTATCACAGGGTTCTGGAAGAGGAGACAATGCTGTTAATTGTTGAGCCCTATCAGTGGCCCTGCCCATCTTTAAATATTTAGAAGTATATGTGAGGCTGTGTTTATGTACATCATATGCAGACCATAAGAGGGATTTAGATTCTCCAGAATCTGACACCCTCTTCTGGAGTGTCTGAAGACAGCTACAGTGTACTTAATTCTAATAAATACATAAATAAATAAATAAATAAACATTTTTTAAAAAGGATAAGAAAGTAAATAAGACTAGGCAGGCCTGCCATCCTTATCTCTGTCTGTCTGTCTGTCTGTCTGCCTGATCCCCTGAACTGGAGATGGGCCACCATATAGTTGCTGGTAGTTGATCCCAGGTTCTCTGGAAGAGGAGACAATGCTGTTAATTGTATAGCCCTTTCAGTGGCTCCACCCATTTTTAATTTTTAGAAGTATATGTGATGCTGTGTTTATGTACTTCATATTCAGACCATAAGCGGGATTTAGATTCTCTATAATCTGTCACCCTCTTCTGGAGTGTCTGAAGACGGCTACAGTGTACTTATATCTAATAAATACATAAATGAATAAATAAATAAATAAACATTTTTTAAAACGAATAAGAAATAAAGAAAGACCAGGCAGGCCTGCCATCCTTATCTCTGTCTCTCTGTCTGTCTGTCGGTCTGATCCACTGGAACTGGAGATGGGCCACCATAAGGTGCTGGTAGTTAATCCCAGGTTCTCTGAAAGAGGAGACAATGCAGTTAATTGTTGAGTCCTTTCTGTGGCCCCACCCATCTTTAAATTTTTAGAAGTATATGTGAGGCTGTGTTTATGTACATCATATGCAGACCATAAGAGGGATTTAGATTCTCCAGAATCTGACACCCTCTTCTGGAGTGTCTGGAGACAGCTACAGTGTACTTATATCTAATAAATACATAAATGAATATATAAATAAACATTTTTTAAAAAGGATAAGAAAGAAAGAAAGACCAGGCAGGCCTGCCATCCTTATCACTGTCTGTATGTCTGTCTGTATGATCCCCTGGAACTGGAGATGGGCCAACATATAGTTGCTGGTAGTTGATCCCAGGTACTCTGTAAGAGGAGACAATGCTGTTAATTGTTGAGCTTTTAGAGTGGCCCCACCCTTCTATAAATTTTTAGAAGTATATGTAAGACTGTGTTTATGTACATCATATGCAGACTATAAGAGGGATTTAGATTCTCCAGAATCTGACACCCTCTTCTCGAGTGTCTGAACAGCTACAGTGTACTTATATCTAATAATAAATAAATAAATAAATAAATAAATAAATAAATAAACGAACATTTTTTTAAAAAAAAGGATAAGAAAGAAAGAAAGACCAGGCAGGCCTGCCATCCTTATCACTGTCTGTCTGTCTTACTCTCTGATCCCCTGGAACTGGAGATGGGCCACCATTTAGATGCTGGTAGTTGATCCTAGGTTCTCTGGAAGAGGAGACAATGCTGTTAATTGTTGAGTCCTTTCAGTGGCCCCACCTATTTATAATTTTTAGAAGTATATGTGAGGCTGTGTTTATGTACATCATATTCAGACCATAAGAGGGATTTAGATTCTCTAGAATCTGACACCCTCTTCTGGAGTGTCTGAAGACGGCTACAGTGTACTTATATCTAATAAATACATAAATAAATAAATAAATAAATAAACAATTTTTTAAAAGTATAAGAAATAAAGAAAGACCAGGCAGGCCTGCCATCCTTATCTCTGTCTCTCTGTCTGTCTGTCTGTCTGTCTGATCCACTGGAACTGGAGATGGGCCACCATAAGGTGCTGGTAGTTTATCCCAGGTTCTCTGAAAGAGGAGACAATGCTGTTAATTGTTGAGCCCTCTCAGTGGCCCCACACATCTTTAAATTTTTAGAAGTATATGCGAGGCTGTGTTTATGTACATCATATGCAGACCATAAGAGGGATTTAGATTCTCCAGAATCTGACACCCTCTTCTGGAGTGTCTGAAAGCAGCTATAGTGTACATATATCTAATAAATATATAAATAAATATATAAATAAACATTTTTTAAAAAAGGATAAGAAAGAAAGAAAGACCAGGCAGGCCTGCCATCCTTATCACTGTCTGTATGTCTCTCTGTCTGATCCCCTGGAACTTGAGATGGGCCACCATATAGTTGCTGGTAGTTGATCCCAGGTACTCTGGAAGAGGAGACAATGCTGTTAATTGTTGAGCTTTTAGAGTGGCCCCACCCTTCTATAAATTTTTAGAAGTATATGTAAGACTGTGTTTATGTACATCATATGCAGACTATAAGAGGGATTTATATTCTCCAGAATCTGACACCCTCTTCTCGAGTGTCTGAACAGCTACAGTGTACTTATATCTAATAATAAATAAATAAATAAATAAATAAATAAATAAATAAACGAACATTTTTTTAAAAAAAAGGATAAGAAAGAAAGAAAGACCAGGCAGGCCTGCCATCCTTATCACTGTCTGTCTGTCTTTCTCTCTGATCCCCTGGAACTGGAGATGGGCCACCATTTAGATGCTGGTAGTTGATCCCAGGTTCTCTGGAAGAGGAGACAATGCTGTTAATTGTTGAGTCCTTTCAGTGGCCCCACCTATTTATAATTTTTAGAAGTATATGTGAGGCTGTGTTTATGTACATCATATTCAGACCATAAGAGGGATTTAGATTCTCTAGAATCTGACACCCTCTTCTGGAGTGTCTGAAGACGGCTACAGTGTACTTATATCTAATAAATACATAAATAAATAAATAAATAAATAAACAATTTTTTAAAAGTATAAGAAATAAAGAAAGACCAGGCAGGCCTGCCATCCTTATCTCTGTCTCTCTGTCTGTCTGTCTGTCTGTCTGATCCACTGGAACTGGAGATGGGCCACCATAAGGTGCTGGTAGTTTATCCCAGGTTCTCTGAAAGAGGAGACAATGCTGTTAATTGTTAAGCCCTCTCAGTGGCCCCACACATCTTTAAATTTTTAGAAGTATATGCGAGGCTGTGTTTATGTACATCATATGCAGATCATAAGAGGGATTTAGATTCTCCAGAATCTGACAACCTCTTCTGGAGTGTCTGAAAGCAGCTACAGTGTACATATATCTAATAAATATATAAATAAATATATAAATAAACATTTTTTTAAAAAGGATAAGAAAGAAAGAAAGAACAGGCAGGCCTGCCATCCTTATCACTGTCTGTATGTCTCTCTGTCTGATCCCCTGGAACTTGAGATGGGCCACCATATAGTTGCTGGTAGTTGATCCCAGGTACTCTGGAAGAGGAGACAATGCTGTTAATTGTTGAGCTTTTAGAGTGGCCCCACCCTTCTTTAAATTTTTAGAAGTATATGTGAGGCTGTGTTTATGTACATCATATGCATACCATAAGTGGGATTTAGATTCTCCAGAATATGACACCCTCTTCTGGAGTGTCTGAACAGCTACAGTGTACTTATATCTAATAATAAATAAATAAATAAATAAATAAATAAACATTTTTAAAAAAAAAGAATAAGAAAGAAAGACCAGGCAGGCCTGCCATCCTTATCACTGTCTGTCTCTCTGTATGTCTGATCCCCTGGAACTGGAGATGGGCCACCTTTTAGGTGCTGGTAGTTGATCCCAGGTTCTCTGGAAGAGGAGACAATGCTGTTAATTGTTGAGTCCTTTCAGTGGCCCCACCTATTTATAATTTTTAGAAGTATATGTGAGGCTGTGTTTATGTACATCATATTCAGACCATAAGAGGGATTTAGATTCTCTAGAATCTGACACCCACTTCTGGAGTGTCTGAAGACAGCTACAGTGTACTTATATCTAATAAATACATAAAAAATATATAAATAAACATTTTTTTAAAAAGGATAAGAAAGAAAGAAAGACCAGGCAGGCCTGCCATCCTTATCACTGTCTGTCTGTCTGTCTGTCTGATCCTCTGGACATGGAGATGGGCCACCATATAGTTGCTGGTAGTTGATCCCAGGTACTCTGGAAGAGGAGACAATGCTGTTAATTGTTGAGCTTTTAGAGTGGCCCCACTCTTCTTTAAATTTTTAGAAATATATGTGAGGCTGTGTTTATGTACATCATATGCAGACCATAAGAGGGATTTAGATTCTCCAGAATCTGACACCCTCTTCTGGAGTGTCTGAACAGCTACAGTGTACTTATATCTAATAAATAAATAAATAAATAAATAAATAAATAAATAAATAAATATATAAATAAATAAATAAATAAACAAACATTTAAAAAAAATAAGAAAGAAAGAAAGGCCAGTAAGACTGCCATCCTTATCACTGTCTGTCTGTCTGTCTTCTGATCCCCTGGAACTGGAGATGGACCACCATATAGTGGCTGGTAATTGATTCCAGGTTCTCTATAAGAGGAGACAATGCTGTTAATTGTTGAGCCCTTTCAGTGGCCCCACACATCTTTTAATTTTTAGAAGTATATGTTAGGCTGTGTTTATGTACATCATATGCAGACCATAAGAGGGATTTAGATTCTCCAGAATCTGACACCCTTTTCTGGAGTGTCTGAACAGCTACAGTGTACTTATATCTAATAAATTCATAAATAAATAAATAAATAAACATTTTTAAAAAAGTATAAGAAATAAAGAAAGACCAGGCAGGCCTGCCATCCTTATCTCTGTCTCTCTGTCTGTCTGTCTGTCTGATCCACTGGAACTGGAGATGGCCCACCATAAGGTGCTGGTAGTTTATCCCAGGTTCTCTGAAAAAGGAGACAATGCTGTTAATTGTTGAGCCCTCTCAGTGGCCCCACACATCTTTAAATTTTTAGAAGTATATGTGAGGCTGTGTTTATGTACATCATATGCAGACCATAAGAGGGATTTAGATTCTCCAGAATCTGACACCCTCTTCTGGAGTGTCTGAAGACAGCTACAGTGTACTTATATCTAAGAAATACATAAATAAATATATAAATAAACATTTTTTTAAAAAGGATAAGAATGAAAGAAAGACCATACAGGCCTGCCATCCTTAGCACTGTCTGTATGTCTGTCTGTCTGATCCCCTGGAACTGGAGATGGGCCACCATATAGTTGCTGGTAGTCGATCCCTGGTATTCTGGAAGAGGAGACAATGCTGTTAATTGTTGAGATTTTAGAGTGGCCCCACCCTTCTTTAAATTTTTAGAAGTATATGTGAGGCTGTGTTTATGTACATCATATTCAGACCATAAGAGGGATTTAGATTCTCTAGAATCTGACACCCACTTCTGGAGTGTCTGAAGACAGCTACAGTGTACTTATATCTAATAAATACATAAATAAATATATAAATAAACATTTTTTTAAAAAGGATAAGAAAGAAAGAAAGACCAGGCAGGCCTGCCATCCTTATCACTGTCTGTCTGTCTGTCTGTCTGATCCTCTGGACATGGAGATGGGCCACCATATAGTTGCTGGTAGTTGATCCCAGGTACTCTGGAAGAGGAGACAATGCTGTTAATTGTTGAGCTTTTAGAGTGGCCCCACTCTTCTTTAAATTTTTAGAAATATATGTGAGGCTCTGTTTATGTACATCATATGCAGACCATAAGAGGGATTTAGATTCTCCAGAATCTGACACCCTCTTCTGGAGTGTCTGAACAGCTACAGTGTACTTATATCTAATAAATAAATAAATAAATAAATAAATAAATAAATAAATATATAAATAAATAAATAAATAAATAAACAAACATTTAAAAAAAATAAGAAAGAAAGAAAGGCCAGTAAGACTGCCATCCTTATCACTGTCTGTCTGTCTGTCTTCTGATCCCCTGGAACTGGAGATGGACCACCATATAGTGGCTGGTAATTGATTCCAGGTTCTCTATAAGAGGAGACAATGCTGTTAATTGTTGAGCCCTTTCAGTGGCCCCACACATCTTTTAATTTTTAGAAGTATATGTTAGGCTGTGTTTATGTACATCATATGCAGACCATAAGAGGGATTTAGATTCTCCAGAATCTGACACCCTTTTCTGGAGTGTCTGAACAGCTACAGTGTACTTATATCTAATAAATTCATAAATAAATAAATAAATAAACATTTTTAAAAAAGTATAAGAAATAAAGAAAGACCAGGCAGGCCTGCCATCCTTATCTCTGTCTCTCTGTCTGTCTGTCTGTCTGATCCACTGGAACTGGAGATGGCCCACCATAAGGTGCTGGTAGTTTATCCCAGGTTCTCTGAAAAAGGAGACAATGCTTTTAATTGTTGAGCCCTCTCAGTGGCCCCACACATCTTTAAATTTTTAGAAGTATATGTGAGGCTGTGTTTATGTACATCATATGCAGACCATAAGAGGGATTTAGATTCTCCAGAATCTGACACCCTCTTCTGGAGTGTCTGAAGACAGCTACAGTGTACTTTTATCTAAGAAATACATAAATAAATATATAAATAAACATTTTTTTAAAAAGGATAAGAATGAAAGAAAGACCATACAGGCCTGCCATCCTTAGCACTGTCTGTATGTCTGTCTGTCTGATCCCCTGGAACTGGAGATGGGCCACCATATAGTTGCTGGTAGTCGATCCCTGGTATTCTGGAAGAGGAGACAATGCTGTTAATTGTTGAGATTTTAGAGTGGCCCCACCCTTCTTTAAATTTTTAGAAGTATATGTGAGGCTGTGTTTATGTACATCATATGCAGACCATAAGAGGGATTTAGATTCTCAAGAATATGACACCCTCTTCTGGAGTGTCTGAACAGCTACAGTGTACTTATATCTAATAAATACATAAATAAATAAATAAATAAATAAATAAATAAATATATAAATAAATAAACATTTTTTTAAAAGGATAAGACAGAAAGAAAGACCAGGCAGGCCTGCAATCCATATCTCTGTCTGTCTGTCTGTCTGTCTGTCTGTCTATCTGATCCCTGGGAACTGGAGATGGGCCACGAATAGTTGCTGGTAGTTGATCCCAGGTTCTCTGGAAGAGGAGACAATGCTGTTAATTGTTGAGCCCTTTCAGTGGCGCCACCCATCTTTAAATATTTAGAAGTATATGTGAGGCTGTGTTTATGTACATCATATGCAGACCATAAGAGGCATTTAGATTCTCCAGAATCTGACACCCTCTTCTGGAGTGTCTGAAGACAGCTACAGTGTACTTATATCTAATAAATAAATAGATAAATAAATAAATAAATAAACATTTTTTAAAAAGGATAAAAAAGAAACAAAGACCAGGCAGGCCTACCATCCATATCTCTGTCTGTCTGTCTGTCTGTCTATCTGATTCCTGGGAACTGGAGATGGGCCACCATATAGTTGCTGGTAGTTGATCCAAGGTTCTCTGGAAAAGGAGACAATGCTGTTAATTGTTGAGCCGTTTCAGTGGCCCCACACTTCTTTAAATATTTAAAAGTATATGTGAGGCTGTGTTTATGTACATCATATTCAGATTATAAGAGGATTTAGATTCTCCAGAGTCTGACACCCTCTTCTGGAGTGTCTGAAGATAGCTACAGTGTACTTATATCCAATAAATACATAAATAAATATATAAATATACATTTTTTAAAAAAGGATAAGAAAGAAAGAAAGACCAGGCAGGCCTGCCATCCTTATCACTGTCTGTATGTTTGTCTGTCTGATCCCCTGGAACTGGAGATGGGCCACCATATAGTTGCTGGTAGTTGATCCCAGGTACTCTGGAAGAGGAGACAATGCTGTTAATTGTTGAGCTTTTAGAGTAGCCCCACCCTTCTTTAAATTTTTAGAAGTATATGTGAGGCTGTGTTTATGTACATCATATGCAGACCATAAGAGGGATTTAGATTCTCCAGAATCTGACACCCTCTTCTGGAGTGTCTGAACAGCTACAGTGTATTTATATCTACTAAATAAATAAATAAATAAATAAATAAATAAATAAATAAATAAACATTTTTTAAAAAGGATAAGACAGAAAGAAAGACCAGGCAGGCCTGCCATCCATATCTCTGTCTGTCTGTCTGTCTGTCTATCTGATCCCTGGAAACTGGAGATGGGCCACGAATAGTTGCTGGTAGTTAATCCCAGGTTCTCCGGAAGAGGAGACAATGCTGTTAATTGTTGAGCCCTTTCAGTGGCGCCACCCATCTTTAAATATTTAGAAGTATATATGAGGCTGTGTTTATGTACATCATATGCAGACCATAAGAGGGATTTAGATTCTCCAGAATCTGACACCCTCTTCTGGAGTGTCTGAAGACAGCTACAGTGTACTTATATCTAATAAATAAATAGATAAATAAATAAATAAATAAATAAACATTTTTTAAAAAAGATAAGAAAGAAAGAAAGACCAGGCAGGCCTGCCATCCATATCTCTGTCTGTCTGTCTGTCTGTCTATCTGATCCCCGGGAACTGGAGATGGGCCACCATATAGTTGCTGGTAGTTGATCCAAGGTTCTCTGGAAGAGGAGATAATGCTGTTAATTGTTGAGCCATTTCAGTGGCCCCACACTTCTTTAAATATTTAGAAGTATATGTGAGGCTGTGTTTATGTATATCATATTCAGATTATAAGAGGATTTAGATTCTCCAGAATCTGACACCCTATACTGGAGTGTCTGAAGACAACTACAGTGTACTTATATATAATAAATACATAAATAAATAAATAAATAAATAAATAAATAAATAAACATTTTTTTAAAAAGGATAAGAAAGAAAGTAAGACCAGGCAGGCCTGCCATCCTTATCTCTGTCTGTCTGTCTGTCTGTCTGTCTGATCCCCTGGAACTGGAGATGGGCTACCATAAAGTTGCTGGTAGTTGATCCCAGGGTTCTGGAAGAGGAGACAATGCTGTTAATTGTTGAGCCCTATCAGTGGCCCTGCCCATCTTTAAATATTTACAAGTATATGTGAGGCTGTGTTTATGTACATCATATGCAGACCATAAGAGGGATTTAGATTCTCCAGAATCTGACACCCTCTTCTGGAGTGTCTGAAGACAGCTACAGTGTACTTAATTCTAATAAATACATAAATAAATAAATAAATAAACATTTTTTTAAAAAGGATAAGAAAGAAAACAAGACAAGGCAGGCCTGCCATCCTTATCTCTGTCTGTCTGTCTGTCTGTCTGCCTGATCCCCTGGAACTGGAGATGGGCCACCATATAGTTGCTGGTAGTTGATCCCAGGTTCTCTGGAAGAGGAGACAATGCTGTTAATAGTTGAGCCCTTTCAGTGGCTCCACCCAACTTTAAATTTTTAGAAGTATATGTGAGGCTGTGTTTATGTACATCATATGCAGACCATAAGAGGGATTTAGATTCTCCAGAATCTGACACCCTCTTCTGGAGTGTCTGAAGACAGCTACAGTGTACTTATATCTAATAAATCCATAAATAAATATATAAATAAACATTTTTTTAAAAAGGATAAGAAAGAAAGAAAGACCAGGCAGGCCTGCCATCCTTATCACTGTCTGTATGTCTGTCTGTATGATCCCCTGGAACTGGAGATGGGCCACCATATAGTTGCTGGTAGTTGATCCCAGGTACTCTGGAAGAGGAGACAATGCTGTTAATTGTTGAGCTTTTAGAGTGGCCCCACCCTTCTTTAAATTTTTAGAAGTATTTGTGAGGCTGTGTTTATGTACATCATATGCAGACCATAAGAGGGATTTAGATTCTCCAGAATCTGACACCCTCTTCTGCAGTGTGTGAACAGCTACAGTGTACTTATATCTAATAAATAATTAAATAAATAAATAAACAAACATTTTTTTAAAAAAAGGATAAGAAAGAAAGAAAGACCAGGCAGGCCTGCCACCCTTATCACTGTCTGTCTGTCTGTCTGTCTGATCCCCTGGAACTGGAGATGGACCACAATAGAGTTGATGGTAGTTGATCCCAGGTTCTCTATAAGAGGGGACAATGCTGTTAATTTTTGAGCCCTTTCAGTGGCCCCACACATCTTTTAATTTTTAGAAGTATATGTTAGGCTGTGTTTATGTACATCATATGCAGACCATAAGAGGGATTTAGATTCTCCAGAATCTGACACCCTCTTCTGGAGTGTCTGAAGACAGCTACAGTGTACTTATATCTAATAAATACATAAATAAATATATAAATAAACTTTTTTTAAAAAGGATAAGAAAGAAAGAAAGACCAGGCAGGCCTGCCATCCTTAGCACTGTCTGTCTGTCTGTCCGTCTGATCCCCTGGAACTGGAGATGGGCCACCATATAGTTGCTGATAGTTGATCCCAGGTACTCTGGAAGAGAAGACAATGCTGTTAATTGTTGAGCTTTTAGAGTGGCCCCACCCTTCTTTAAATTTTTAGAAGTATATGTGAGGCTGTGTTTATGTACATCATATGCAGACCATAAGAGGGATTTAGATTCTCCAGAATCTGACAACCTCTTCTGGAGTGTCTGAACAGCTACAGTGTACTTATATCTAATAAATAAATAAATAAATAAATAAATAAATAAATAAATAAATAAATAAATAAACATTTTTTAAAAAGGATAATAAAAAAAGAAAGACCAGGCAGGCCTGCCATCCATATCTCTGTCTGTCTGTCTGTCTGTCAATCTGATCCCTGGGAACTGGAGATGGGCCACGAATAATTGCTGGTAGTTGATCCCAGGTTCTCTGGAAGAGGAGACAATGCTGTTAATTGTTGAGCCCTTTCAGTGGCGCCACCCATCTTTAAATATTTAGTAGTAAATGTGAGGCTGTGTTTATGTACATCATATGCAGACCATAAGAGGGATTTAGATTCTCCAGAATCTGACACCCTCTTCTGGAGTGTCTGAAGACAGCTACAGTGTACTTATATCAAATAAATAAATAGATAAATAAATAAATAAATAAATAAACATTTTTAAAAAGGATAAGAAAGAAAGAAAGACCAGGTAGGCCTGCCATCCATATCTCTGTCTGTCTGTCTGTCTGTCTATCTGATCCCCGGGAACTGGAGATGGGCCACCATATAGTTGCTGGTAGTTGATCCAAGGTTCTCTGGAAGAGGAGACAATGCTGTTAATTGTTGAGCCCTTTCAGTGGCCCCACACTTCTTTAAATATTTAGAAGTATATTTGAGGCTGTGTTTATGTACATCATATTCAGATTATAAGAGGATTTATATTCTCCAGAATCTGACACCCTATACTGGAGTGTCTGAAGACAGCTACAGTGTACGTATAATTAATAAATAAATAAATAAATAAATAAATAAATAAATAAATAAACAAACATTTTTGAAAAAGGATAAGAAAGAATGTAAGACCAGGCAGGCCTGCCATCCTTATCTCTGTCTGTCTGTCTGTCTGTCTGATCCCCTGGAACTGGAGATGGGCCGCCATATAGTTGCTGGTAGTTGATCCAAGGTTCTCTGAAAGAGGAGACAATGCTGTTAATTGTTGAGCCCTCTCAGTGACCCCACACATCTTTAAATTTTTAGAAGTATATGTGAGGCTGTGTTTATGTACATCATATGCAGACCATAAGAGGGATTTAGATTCCAGAATTTGACACCCTCTTCTGGAGTGTCTGAAGACAGCTACAGTGTACTAATATCTAATAAATCCATAAATAAATATATAAATAAACATTTTTTTAAAAAGGATAAGAAAGAAAGAAAGACCAGGCAGGCCTGCCATCCTTATTACTGTCTGAATGTCTGTCTGTATGATCCCTTGGAACTGGAGATGGGCCACCATATAGTTGCTGGTAGTTGATCCCAGGTACTCTGGAAGAGGAGACAATGCTGTTAATTGTTGAGCTTTTAGAGTGGCCCCACCCTTCTTTAAATTTTTAGAATTATATGTGAGGCTGTGTTTATGTACATCATATGCAGACCATAAGAGGGATTTAGATTCTCCAGAATCTTAAACCCTCTTCTGGAGTGTCTGAACAGCTACAGTGTACTTATATCTAATAAATAAATAAATAAATAAATAAACAAACATTTTTTTAAAAAAAGGATAAGAAAGAAAGAAAGACCAGGCAGGACTGCCATCCTTATCACTGTCTGTCTGTCTGTCTGTCTGATCCCCTGGAACTGGAGATGGGCCACAATATAGTTGCTGGTAGTTGATCCCAGGTCCTCTGGAAGAGGAGACAATGCTGTTAATTGTTGAGCCCTTTCAGTGGCCCCACCCATCTTTAAATTTTTAGAAGTATATGTGAGGCTGTGTTTATGTACATCATATGCAGACCATAAGAGGAATATAGATTTCCCCAGAATCTGACACCCTCTTCTGGAGAGTCTGAAGACAGCTAGAGTGTACTTATATCTAATAAGTACATAAATAAATAAATAAATAAATAAATAAACATTTTTTAAAAGGATAAGAAAGAAAGAAAAATCAGGCAGGCCTGCCATCCTTATCACTGTCTGTCTGTCTGTCTGTCTGATCCCCTGCAACTTGAGATGGGCCACCATATAGTTGCTGGTAGTTGATCCCACGTTCTCTGGAAGAGGAGACAATGGTGTTAATTGTTGAGCCCTTTCAGTGGGCCCACCCAACTTTAAATTTTTTGAAGTATATGTGAGGCTGTGTTTATGTACATCATATGCAGACCATAAGAGGGATTTAGATTCTCCAGAATATGACACCCTCTTCTAGAGTGTCTGAAGACAACTACAGTGTACTTATATCTAATAAATACATAAATAAATAAATAAACATTTTTTAAAAAGCATAAGAAAGAAAGACCAGGCAGGCCTGCCACCTTGTCTGTCTGTCTGTCTGTCTGTCTGTCTATCTGTCAGATACCCTGGAACTGGAGATGGGCCACCATATAGTTGCTGGTAGTTGATCCCAGGTTCTCTGGAAGAGGAGACAATGCTGTTAGTTGTTGAGCCCTTTCAGTGGCCCCACCCATCTTTAAATTTTTAGAAGTATATGTGAGGCTGTGTTCATGTATATCATATGTAGACCATAAGAGTCATATTGATTCTCTAGAATCTGCACCGACTTCTGGAGAGTCTGAAGACAGCTACAGTGTACTTATATCTTAAATACATAAATAAATAAATAAATGAATAAATGAATAAATAAATAAATAAATCAACATTTTTTTAAAAGGATAAGAAAGAAAGAAAAATCAGGCAGGCCTGCCATCCTTATCTCTGTCTGTCTGTCTGTCTGTCTTATCCCCTGGAACTTGAGATGGGCCACCATATAGTTGCTGGTAGTTGATCCCACGTTCTCTGGAAGAAGAGACAATGCTGTTAATTGTTGAGCCCTTTCAGTGGGCCCACCCATCTTTAAATTTTTAGAAGTATATGTGAGGCTGTGTTTATGTACATCATATGCAGACCATAAGAGGGATTTAGATTCTCCAGAAGATGACACCCTCTTCTAGAGTGTCTGAATACAGCTACAGTGTACTTATATCTAATAAATAAATAAATAAATAAATAAATAAATAAATAAACATTTTTTTAAAAGTATAAGAAAGAAAGAAAGAAAGACCAGGCAGGCCTCCATCCTTATCTCTGTCAGTCTGTCTGTCTGTCTGTCTGATCCCTTGGAACTGGACATAGGCCACCATATAGTTGCTGTTAGTTGATCCCAGGTTCTCTGGAAGAAGAGACAATGCTATTAATTGTTGAGCCCTTTCAGTGGCTCCACCTATCTTTAAATTTTTAGAAGTATATGTTAGGCTGTGTTTATGTACATCATATGCAGCCCATAAGAGGGATTAAGATTCTCCAGAATCTGACACCCTCTTCTGGAGTGTCTGAAGACAACTACAGTGTACTTATATCTAATAAATAAATAAATAAATAAATAAATAAATAAATAAATAAATAAATAAACATTATTTTAAAAGGATAAGAAAGAAAGAAAAACCAGGCAGGCCTGCCCTCCTTATCTCTGTCTGTCTGTCTGTCTGATATCCTGGAACTGGAGATGGGCCACCATATAGTTGCTGGTAGTTGATCCCAGGTTCTCTGGAAGAAGAGACAATGCTGTTAATTGTTGAGCCCTTTCAGTGGCTCCACCCATCTTAAATTTTTAGAAGTGTATGTGAATCTGTGTTTATGTCCATCATATGCAGACCATAAGAGGGATTTATATTCTCCAGAATCTGACACCCTCTTCTGGAGTGTCTGAAGACAGCTACAGTGTACTTATATCTAATAAATCCATAAATAAATAAATAAACATTTTTTAAAAAGGATAAGAAAGAAAGAAAAACCAGGGAGGCCTGCCACCCTTGTCTGTCTGTCTCTTTGTCTGCCTGATCCCCTGGAACTGGAGATGGGCCACCATATAATTGCTGGTAGTTGATCCCAGGTTCTCTGGTAGAGGAGACAATGCTGTTAATTGTTGAGCCCTTTCAGTGGCCCCACACCTCTTTAAATTTTTAGAAGTATATGTGAGGCTGTGTTTATGTACATCATATGCAGACCATAAGAGGGATTTAGATTCTCCAGAATCTGACACCCTCTTCAGGAGTGTTTGAAGACAGCTACAGTGTACTTATATATAATAAATAAATAAATAAATAAATAAACATTTTTTTAAAAAGTATAAGAAAGAAAGAAAGACCACGCAGGCCTCCATCCTTATCTCTGTCTGTCTGTCTGTCTGTCTGATACCCTGGAACTGGAGATGGGCCACCATATAGTTGCTGGTAGTTTATCCAACGTTCTCTGGAAGAGGAGACAATGCTGTTAATTGTTGATCCCTTTCTGTGGCCCCACCCATCTTTAAATTTTTAGAAGTATATGTGAGGCTGTGCTTATGTACATCATATGCAGACCATAAGAGGGATTTAGATTCTCCAGAATCTGACACCCTCTTCTGTAGTGTCTGAAGATAGCTACAGTGTACTTATATCTAATAAATAAATAAATAAATAAATAAATAAATAAACAAACATTTTTTAAAAAGGATAAGAAAGAAAGAAAGACCAGGCAGGGCTGCCATCCTTATCTTTGTCTATCTGTCTGTCTCTCTGTTTGTCTGTCTGTCTGATCTCCTGGAAGTGGAGATGGGCCACCATTTTGTTGCTGGTAGTTGAACCCAGGACTTCTGAAGAGGAGACAATGCTGTTAATTGTTCAGCCCTTTCAGTGGCCCCACCCATCTTTATAATTTCTAGAAGTAAATGTGATGCTGTGTTTATGTACATCATATTCACACCATTAAAGAGGGATTTATATTCTCCAGAATCTACACCGTCTTTTGGAGTGTCTATGACGGATACAGTGTACTTATATCTAATAAATACATAAATAAAGAAATAAACATTTTTTTAAAAAGATAAGAAAGAAAGAAAGACCAGGCAGGCCTGCCATCCTTATCTCTGTCTGTCTGTCTGTCTGATCCTCTGGACCTGGAGATGGGCCACCATAGAGTTGCTTGTAGTTGATCCCAGGTACTCTGGAAGAGGAGACAATGCTGTTAATTGTTGAGCCCTTTCAGTGGCCCCACCCATCTTTAAATTTTTAGAAGTATATGCGAGGCTGTGTTTATGTACCGAATATGCAGACCATAAGAGGGATTTAGATTCTCCAGAATCTGACACCCTCTTCTGGAGTGTCTGAAGACAGCTACAGTGTACTTATATCTAATAAATTCATAAATAAACAAATGAACATTTTTAAAAAAGCATAATAAAGAAAGAGAGACCAGGCAAGCCTGCCATCCTTGTCTGTCTGTCTGTCTGATCCCCTGGAAATGGAGATGGGCCACCATATAATTGCTGGTAGTTGATCCCAGGTTCTCTGGAAGAGGAGTCAGTGCTGTTAATTGCTGAGCCCTTTCAGTGGCCCCACCCATCTTTAAATTTTTAGAAGTATATGTGAGGCTGTGTTCATGTACATCATATGCAGACCATAAGAGGGATATAGATTCTCCAGAATCTGACACCCTATTCGGTAGTGTTTGAAGAAAGCTACAGTGTACTTAAATCTAATAAATACATACTTAAATTAATAAACATTTTTTAAAAAAGGTAAAAAAGAATGAAAGACCAGGTAGGCCTGCCATCCTTAACTCTATCTGTCTGTATGTCTGTCTGTCTGTCTGATCCCCTGGAACTGGAGATGGGCCACCATATAGTTGCTGGTAGTTGATCCCAGGTTATCTATAAGAGGAGACAATGCTGTTAATTGTTGATCCCTTTCATTGGCCCCACACATGTTTAAATTTTTAGAAGTAAATGTGAGGCTGTGTTTATGTACATCATATGCAGACCATAAGAGGGATATAGATTCTCCAGAATCTGACACCCTCTTCTGGAGTGTCTGAAGACAGCTACAGTGTACTCATATCCAATAAATACATAAATAAATAAATAAATGAATAAATAAATAAATAAACATTTTTAAAAGGGATAAGAAAGAAAGAAAAACCAGGCAGGCCTGCCATCCTTGTCTGTCTTTCTCTCTGTCTGTCTGTCTTGCCTAGCCCCTTGAGTAGCCTAGCCTAGTCCCTTGCCTTGACTAGCCCAGCCCCTTGCCTAGCCTAGCCTATCCCAGCCCTGCCTTGCCTAGCCCTGCCTATCCCTGTCTTTAACAAGGCTGGCCTCGATCTCAAAAACTGACTGTCTCTGCCTCCAGAGTGCTCTCATTAAGACCTCGAGCCACCACTGATTGTTGTGTTTTCTAAGTCTTACATAGGTATGGTCTGTTTCTCAGCTGTGAAACCCTAATTAACACGTGTAGTCTGTCCTAGGTCAGCCATAGCTACAGACTGAGGCCTTTTCTAAAACAAAACAAAAGAAAACAAAAAATAGAAATAATAAAATAAATAAATTAAGCAACCACATGATATCTTTTCTTTCTTTCAATGATACTCAGAGCTTGAAGCAGTTCACCCATGAGACCTCAGCTCCGGACATTGAGGCTCTTTCCCTAACATGTATTATGGCTGAACCTGAGGGGTTCTACTGCTGATTTGGGTCCCCCACTTTAAAAAAATAGTTGTTTTCAAAGGCTGCAGGTTCTTAGCCCTGTTCCTTGTTACAGTTGAGTCACAGCCCTGAAAGTTCAGTGGTAGTTAAAGGCACTGAGAAGGGCTTCCTATAGACATCAAAGACCAAGTCTTTGTTTTTAAAAAGTTAATCTGGATTCCCCCACCCCCTGGCATCCTTAGAATTCCTAGAAAGGAAGGCAGGGACCTGGGCAGAAGGGTCCAAGCCTACTGGTGTTTGTAAGTGGTAACAGAAAGCTTTCTCTTGTTGGTACCCTACCCCAAGTTAAACTGTCACTTCTTTTTCCTAGTTGTTGTTTTGTCGGTTTGTATTCTCCACATAGACCCTTTTCCTTCCTAACCTTGGCTGTCCTGAACCTTACTGTCCTTGAACTCAGTGATTTGCCTGTCTTGCTGGGATGAAACTGTGAGCTACCATCCAGAAGGAAGCACCCTGCTGAGGTTAGATTGGGGTCTCTTCCATTTTCCTCTATGAACATGCATATGGCAGGCCTGATCTTTCTTTTTTACTTTTCCTTTTCTTTTTAAAGATTTATTTATTTATTATATTTAAGTATGCTGTAGCTATGTTCAGACAGTCCAGAAGAGGGTGTCAGATTCTGAAGAATCTAAATCATTCTTATTGTCTGCATATGATGTATATAAACACAGCCTCACATATACTCAAAAAAAAAAAAAAGAAAGATGTGGCTACAGAGAGGGCTCAACAATTAAGAGCATTGTCTCCTCTTCCAGAGAACCTGGGCTCAATTACCAGTATTATATATGGTGGCCCATCTCCAGTTCCAGGGGATCTAATACTCTGTTCTGGAGTCTGTGGGCACAGCATACACATGCAAAACATTCTTACACAATCATTGAGAGAGGAGAGAGAGGGGTTGAGAGAGAGGGGAGGTAATCATACCTCCTGACGAGTTTGAAGACCTGAGCTTCATCACTCACACAAATAAATAAATGCAAAATATTTTTTTATAAATAAACTCTGCCATTGCCCTTTAAAAATTCCTAGAAAAGAAGTTTTATAAGCAACAGTTATATTTACTATATCTAAAGGACAGTCATGAGCATATTCAATAAATAGAAAAAGGCCTGTTAGTCTTAGAAATGGAAAAGACAAACCAAGGAAGTTTTGCAATTACATAATGAGGCAGCTCAGCCCAGCTCTAAGGTTGGAAATAAGACTCGAGAATAGGATACACCTGAAGACAGCCAGCCATTGTTTTTTGTTTTGGAGGCTGAAAGGATACACCTGAAGACAGCCAATGCTGTGTGATGGTGATCTGGTATTTTTTTTTTTAATTTTTAAAAACTTTAACACTTTTTATAAAACTTTTATAAAAACTTTTTCTTTCTTTCTTTCTTTCCTCACCCTAGCCCCTACCCTAGCCCTGTCTTTCACCAGGGTGGCCTCGAACTCAGAAACTGACTGCCTCTACCTACAGAGTGCTCTCATTAAGAGCTTGAGCCACCACTGAATGTAGGGTTTTCTAAGCCTTACCTTGCTCTTGGTGTCTGTTCTCAGCTGTGAAACCCTAATTAACACAAGTAGGCAGTCCTGGGTCAGCCAGAGCTACAGACTGAGGACTTCTCTAAAAACAAATAAAACAAAACAAAACAACAAATAGAAATAATAAAATACATAAATTAAGAAACCACAGCATAGCTTTTCTCTCTCTAGGTGGTACTCAGAAATTCCAGCAGTTGGCCTGTGACACCTCACCTCAGTATATGTGAGGCTGTGTTTATGTACATCATATGCAGACCATAAGAGGGATTTACATTCTCCAGAATCTGAAACCCTCCTCTGGAGTGTCTGAAGACAGCTACAGTGTACTTATATCTAAGAAATAAGTAAATAAATAAATAAATAAATATTTTTTAAAAAGGATAAGAAAGAAAGAAAGACCAGGCAGGCCTGCCATCATTATCTCTGTCTGTCTGTCTGTCTGTCTGATCCCCTGGAACTGGAGATGGGCCACCTTGTAGGAGCTGGTAGTTGATCCCAGGTTCTCTGGAAGAGGAGACAATGCTGTTAATTGTTGAGCCCTTTCAGTGGCCCCACACTTCTTTAAATATTTAAAAGTATATGTGAGGCTGTGTTTATGTACATCATATTCAGAACATAACAGGGATTTAGATTCTCCAGAATCTGACAACCTCTTCTGGAGTGTCTGAAACAGATACAGTTTACTTATATCTAATAAATACATATATAAAAAATAAATATTTTTAAAAAGGATAAGAAAGAAAGAAAGACCAGGCAGGCCTCTATCCTTAACTCTGTCTGTCTGTCTGTCTGTTTGATACCCTGGAACTGGAGATGGGCCACCATATAGTTGCTGGAAGTTGATCCCAGGCTCTCTGGTAGAGGAGACAATGCTGTTAATTGTTGAGCCATTTCAGTGGCCCCACCCATCTTTAAATTTTTAGAAGTAAAGTTGAGGCTGTGTTTATGTACATCATATGCAGACCATAAGAGGGATTTAGATTCTCCAGAATCTGACACCCTCTTCTTGATTGTTTGAAGACAGCTACATTGTACTTATATCTAATAAATACATAAATATATGAATAAACATTTTTTAAAAAGGATAAGAAAGAAAGAAAGACCAGGTAGGCCTGCCATCATTATCCTTGTATGTCTGTCTGTCTGTCTGATCGCCTGGAACTGGAGATGGGCCACCATATATTTGCTGGTAGTTGATCCCGGGATCTCTGGTAGAGTTGACAATGCTGTTAATTGTTGAGACCTTTAAGTGGCCCCACACATATTTTAATTTTTAGAAGTATATGTGAGGCTGTGTTTATGTACATCATATGCAGACCATAAGAGGGATATCGATACTCCAGAATCTGACACCCTCTTCTGGAGTGTCTGAAGATAGCTACAGTGTACTTATATCTAATAAATAAATAAATAAATAAATAAATAAATAAATAAACAAACATTTTTTAAAAAGGATAAGAAAGAAAGAAAGACCAGGCAGGACTGCCATCCTTATCTCTGTCTGTCTGTCTGTCTGTCTGATCCTCTGGAACTGGAGATGGGCCACCATAGAGTTGCTTGTAGTTGATCCCAGGTTCTCTGGAAAAGGAGACAATGCTTTTAATTGTTGAGCCCTTTCAGTGGGCCCACACATCTTTAAATTTTTAGAAGTATATGTGAGGCCGTGTTTATGTACATCATATGCAGACCATAAGAGGGATTTATTTCTCCAGAATATGACACCCTCTTCTAGAGTGTCTGAAGACAGCTTCAGTGTACTTATATCTAATAAATCCATAAATAAATAAATAAACATTTTTTAAAAAGGATAAGAAAGAAAGAAAAACCAGGGAGGCCTGCCACCCTTGTCTGTCTGTCTCTTTGTCTGCCTGATCCCCTGGAACTGGAGATGGGCCACCATATAATTGCTGGTAGTTGATCCCAGGTTCTCTGGTAGAGGAGACAATGCTGTTAATTGTTGAGCCCTTTCAGTGGCCCCACACCTCTTTAAATTTTTAGAAGTATATGTGAGGCTGTGTTTATGTACATCATATGCAGACCATAAGAGGGATTTAGATTCTCCAGAATCTGACACCCTCTTCAGGAGTGTATGAAGACAGCTACAGTGTACTTATATATAATAAATAAATAAATAAATAAATAAATAAATAAACATTTTTTTAAAAAGTATAAGAAAGAAAGA
This sequence comes from Mus caroli, assembly GCF_978045245.1. Taxonomy (NCBI): domain Eukaryota; kingdom Metazoa; phylum Chordata; class Mammalia; order Rodentia; family Muridae; genus Mus; species Mus caroli. The sequence continues at coordinate 136,007 of NW_028227370.1, read as the reverse complement.
AAGACCACGCAGGCCTCCATCCTTATCTCTGTCTGTCTGTCTGTCTGTCTGATACCCTGGAACTGGAGATGGGCCAACATATAGTTGCTGGTAGTTTATCCAACGTTCGCTGGAAGAGGAGACAATGCTGTTAATTGTTGATCCCTTTCTGTGGCCCCACCCATCTTTAAATTTTTAGAAATATATGTGAGGCTGTGCTTATGTACATCATATGCAGACCATAAGAGGGATTTAGATTCTCCAGAATCTGACACCCTCTTCTGTAGTGTCTGAAGATAGCTACAGTGTACTTATATCTAATAAATAAATAAATAAATAAATAAATAAATAAACAAACATTTTTTAAAAAGGATAAGAAAGAAAGAAAGACCAGGCAGGGCTGCCATCCTTATCTTTGTCTGTCTGTCTGTCTCTCTGTTTGTCTGTCTGTCTGATCTCCTGGAACTGGAGATGGGCCACCATTTTGTTGCTGGTAGTTGATCCCAGGTCTTCTGAAGAGGAGACAATGCTGTTAATTGTTCAGCCCTTTCAGTGGCCCCACCCATCTTTATAATTTCTAGAAGTAAATGTGATGCTGTGTTTATGTACATCATATTCACACCATTAAAGAGGGATTTATATTCTCCAGAATCTGACACCGTCTTTTGGAGTGTCTATGACGGATACAGTGTACTTATATCTAATAAATACATAAATAAAGAAATAAACATTTTTTTAAAAAGATAAGAAAGAAAGAAAGACCAGGCAGGCCTGCCATCCTTTGTCTGTCTGTCTGTCTGATCCTCTGGACCTGGAGATGGGCCACCATAGAGTTGCTTGTAGTTGATCCCAGGTACTCTGGAAGAGGAGACAATGCTGTTAATTGTTGAGCCCTTTCAGTGGCCCCACCCATCTTTAAATTTTTAGAAGTATATGCGAGGCTGTGTTTATGTACCGAATATGCAGACCATAAGAGGGATTTAGATTCTCCAGAATCTGACACCCTCTTCTGGAGTGTCTGAAGACAGCTACAGTGTACTTATATCTAATAAATTCATAAATAAACAAATGAACATTTTTAAAAAAGGATAATAAAGAAAGAGAGACCAGGCAAGCCTGCCATCCTTGTCTGTCTGTCTGTCTGATCCCCTGGAAATGGAGATGGGCCACCATATAATTGCTGGTAGTTGATCCCAGGTTCTCTGGAAGAGGAGTCAGTGCTGTTAATTGCTGAGCCCTTTCAGTGGCCCCACCCATCTTTAAATTTTTAGAAGTATATGTGAGGCTGTGTTCATGTACATCATATGCAGACCATAAGAGGGATATAGATTCTCCAGAATCTGACACCCTATTCGGTAGTGTTTGAAGAAAGCTACAGTGTACTTAAATCTAATAAATACATACTTAAATTAATAAACATTTTTTAAAAAAGATAAGAAAGAATGAAAGACCAGGTAGGCCTGCCATCCTTAACTCTATCTGTCTGTCTGTCTGTCTGTCTGATCCCCTGGAACTGGAGATGGGCCACCATATAGTTGCTGGTAGTTGATCCCAGGTTATCTATAAGAGGAGACAATGCTGTTAATTGTTGATCCCTTTCATTGGCCCCACACATGTTTAAATTTTTAGAAGTAAATGTGAGGCTGTGTTTATGTACATCATATGCAGACCATAAGAGGGATATAGATTCTCCAGAATCTGACACCCTCTTCTGGAGTGTCTGAAGACAGCTACAGTGTACTCATATCCAATAAATACATAAATAAATAAATAAATGAATAAATAAATAAATAAACATTTTTAAAAGGGATAAGAAAGAAAGAAAAACCAGGCAGGCCTGCCATCCTTGTCTGTCTTTCTCTCTGTCTGTCTGTCTTGCCTAGCCCCTTGAGTAGCCTAGCCTAGTCCCTTGCCTTGACTAGCCCAGCCCCTTGCCTAGCCTAGCCTAGCCCAGCCCTGCCTTGCCTAGCCCTGCCTATCCCTGTCTTTAACCTGGCTGGCCTCGATCTCAAAAACTGACTGCCTCTGCCTCCAGAGTGCTCTCATTAAGACCTCGAGCCACCACTGATTTTTGTGTTTTCTAAGTCTTACATAGGTATGGTCTGTTTCTCAGCTGTGAAACCGTAATTAACACGTGTAGTCTGTCCTAGGTCAGCCATAGCTACAGACTGAGGCCTTTTCTAAAACAAAACAAAAGAAAACAAAAAATAGAAATAATAAAATAAATAAATTAAGCAACCACATGATATCTTTTCTTTCTTTCAATGATACTCAGAGCTTGAAGCAGTTCACCCATGAGACCTCAGCTCCGGACATTGAGGCTCTTTCCCTAACATGTATTATGGCTGAACCTGAGGGGTTCTACTGCTGATTTGGGTCCCCCACTTTAAAAAATTAGTTGTTTTCAAAGGCTGCAGGTTCTTAGCCCTGTTCCTTGTTACAGTTGAGTCACAGCCCTGAAAGTTCAGTGGTAGTTAAAGGCACTGAGAAGGGCTTCCTATAGACATCAAAGACCAAGTCTTTGTTTTTAAAAAGTTAATCTGGATTCCCCCACCCCCTGGCATCCTTAGAATTCCTAGAAAGGAAGGCAGGGACCTGGGCAGAAGGGTCCAAGCCTACTGGTGTTTGTAAGTGGTAACAGAAAGCTTTCTCTTGTTGGTACCCTACCCCAAGTTAAACTGTCACTTCTTTTTCCTAGTTGTTGTTTTGTCGGTTTGTATTCTCCACATAGACCCTTTTCCTTCCTAACCTTGGCTGTCCTGAACCTTACTGTCCTTGAACTCAGTGATTTGCCTGTCTTGCTGGGATGAAACTGTGAGCTACCATCCAGAAGGAAGCACCCTGCTGAGGTTAGATTGGGGTCTCTTCCATTTTCCTCTATGAACATGCATATGGCAGGCCTGATCTTTCTTTTTTACTTTTCCTTTTCTTTTTAAAGATTTATTTATTTATTATATTTAAGTATGCTGTAGCTATGTTCAGACAGTCCAGAAGAGGGTGTCAGATTCTGAAGAATCTAAATCATTCTTATTGTCTGCATATGATGTATATAAACACAGCCTCACATATACTCAAAAAAAAAAAAAAAGAAAGATGTGGCTACAGAGAGGGCTCAACAATTAAGAGCATTGTCTCCTCTTCCAGAGAACCTGGGCTCAATTACCAGTATTATATATGGTGGCCCATCTCCAGTTCCAGGGGATCTAATACTCTGTTCTGGAGTCTGTGGGCACAGCATACACATGCAAAACATTCTTACACAATCATTGAGAGAGGAGAGAGAGGGGTTGAGAGAGAGGGGAGGTAATCATACCTCCTGACGAGTTTGAAGACCTGAGCTTCATCACTCACACAAATAAATAAATGCAAACTATTTTTTTATAAATAAACTCTGCCATTGCCCTTTAAAAATTCCTAGAAAAGAAGTTTTATAAGCAACAGTTATATTTACTATATCTAAAGGACAGTCATGAGCATATTCAATAAATAGAAAAAGGCCTGTTAGTCTTAGAAATGGAAAAGACAAACCAAGGAAGTTTTGCAATTACATAATGAGGCAGCTCAGCCCAGCTCTAAGGTTGGAAATAAGACTTGAGAATAGGATACACCTGAAGACAGCCAGCCATTGTTTTTTGTTTTGGAGGCTGAAAGGATACACCTGAAGACAGCCAATGCTGTGTGATGGTGATCTGGTATTTTTTTTTTTAATTTTTAAAAACTTTAACACTTTTTATAAAACTTTTATAAAAACTTTTTCTTTCTTTCTTTCTTTCCTCACCCTAGCCCCTACCCTAGCCCTGTCTTTCACCAGGGTGGCCTCGAACTCAGAAACTGACTGCCTCTACCTACAGAGTGCTCTCATTAAGAGCTTGAGCCACCACTGAATGTAGGGCTTTCTAAGCCTTACCTTGCTCTTGGTGTCTGTTCTCAGCTGTGAAACTCTAATTAACACAAGTAGGCAGTCCTGGGTCAGCCAGAGCTACAGACTGAGGACTTCTCTAAAAACAAATAAAACAAAACAAAACAACAAATAGAAATAATAAAATACATAAATTAAGAAACCACAGCATAGCTTTTCTCTCTCTAGGTGGTACTCAGAAATTCCAGCAGTTGGCCTGTGACACCTCACCTCAGTATATGTGAGGCTGTGTTTATGTACATCATATGCAGACCATAAGAGGAATTTACATTCTCCAGAATCTGAAACCCTCCTCTGGAGTGTCTGAAGACAGCTACAGTGTACTTATATCTAAGAAATAAGTAAATAAATAAATAAATAAATAAATATTTTTTAAAAAGGATAAGAAAGAAAGAAAGACCAGGCAGGCCTGCCATCATTATCTCTGTCTGTCTGTCTGTCTGTCTGATCCCCTGGAACTGGAGATGGGCCACCTTGTAGGAGCTGGTAGTTGATCCCAGGTTCTCTGGAAGAGGAGACAATGCTGTTAATTGTTGAGCCCTTTCAGTGGCCCCACACTTCTTTAAATATTTAAAAGTATATGTGAGGCTGTGTTTATGTACATCATATTCAGAACATAACAGGGATTTAGATTCTCCAGAATCTGACAACCTCTTCTGGAGTGTCTGAAACAGATACAGTTTACTTATATCTAATAAATACATATATAAAAAATAAATATTTTTAAAAAGGATAAGAAAGAAAGAAAGACCAGGCAGGCCTCTATCCTTAACTCTGTCTGTCTGTCTGTCTGTTTGATACCCTGGAACTGGAGATGGGCCACCATATAGTTGCTGGAAGTTGATCCCAGGCTCTCTGGTAGAGGAGACAATGCTGTTAATTGTTGAGCCATTTCAGTGGCCCCACCCATCTTTAAATTTTTAGAAGTAAAGTTGAGGCTGTGTTTATGTACATCATATGCAGACCATAAGAGGGATTTAGATTCTCCAGAATCTGACACCCTCTTCTTGATTGTTTGAAGACAGCTACATTGTACTTATATCTAATAAATACATAAATATATGAATAAACATTTTTTAAAAAGGATAAGAAAGAAAGAAAGACCAGGTAGGCCTGCCATCATTATCCTTGTATGTCTGTCTGTCTGTCTGATCGCCTGGAACTGGAGATGGGCCACCATATAGTTGCTGGTAGTTGATCCCGGGATCTCTGGTAGAGTTGACAATGCTGTTAATTGTTGAGACCTTTAAGTGGCCCCACACATATTTTAATTTTTAGAAGTATATGTGAGGCTGTGTTTATGTACATCATATGCAGACCATAAGAGGGATATTGATACTCCAGAATCTGACACCCTCTTCTGGAGTGTCTGAAGATAGCTACAGTGTACTTATATCTAATAAATAAATAAATAAATAAATAAATAAATAAATAAACAAACATTTTTTAAAAAGGATAAGAAAGAAAGAAAGACCAGGCAGGACTGCCATCCTTATCTCTGTCTGTCTGTCTGTCTGTCTGATCCTCTGGAACTGGAGATGGGCCACCATAGAGTTACTTGTAGTTGATCCCAGGTTCTCTGGAAAAGGAGACAATGCTTTTAATTGTTGAGCCCTTTCAGTGGGCCCACACATCTTTAAATTTTTAGAAGTATATGTGAGGCCGTGTTTATGTACATCATATGCAGACCATAAGAGGGATTTAGATTCTCCAGAATATGACACCCTCTTCTAGAGTGTCTGAAGACAGCTTCAGTGTACTTATATCTAATAAATACATAAATAAATAAATAAACATTTTTTAAAAAGTATAAGAAAGAAAGAAAGACCAGGCAGGCCTGCCACCATGTCTGTCTGTCTGTCTGTCTGTCTATCTGTCAGATACCCTGGAACTGGAGATGAGCCACCATATAGTTGATGGTAGTTGATTCCAGGTTCTCTGGAAGAGGAGACAATGCTGTTAATTGTTGAGCCCTTTCAGTGGCCCCACCCATCTTTAAATTTTTAGAAGTATATGTGAGGCTGTGTTCATGTACATCATATGCAGACCATAGGAGGGATATAGATTCTCCAGAATCTGACACCCTCTTCTGGAGTGCCTGAAGACAGCTACAGTGTACTTATATCTAATAAATAAATAAATAAATAAATAAATAAATAAATAAATAAATGAATAAATAAATAAATAAATAAACATTTTTTAAAAAGGATAAGAAAGAAAGAAAAATCAGGCAGGCCTGCCATCCTTATCTCTGTCTGTCTGTATGTCTGTCTTATCCCCTGGAACTTGAAATGGGCCACCATATAGTTGCTGGTAGTTTATCCCACGTTCTCTGGAAGAAGAGACAATGCTGTTAATTGTTGAGTCCTTTCAGTGGGCTCACCCATCTTTAAATTTTTAGAAGTATATGTGAGGCTGTGTTTATGTACATCATATGCAGACCATAAGAGGGATTTAGATTCTCCAGAAGATGACACACTCTTCTAGAGTGTCTGAAGACTGCTACAGTGTACTTATATCTAATAAATTCATAAATAAACAAATAAACATTTTTAAAAAAGAATAATAAAGAAAGAGAGACCAGGCAAGCCTGCCATCCTTGTCTGTCTGTCTGTCTGTCTGTTCCCCTGGAACTAGAGATGGGCCACCATATAAATGCTGGTAGTTGATCCCATGTTCTCTGGAAGAGGAGTCAGTGCTGTTAATTGTTGAGCCCTTTCAGTGGCCCCACCCATCTATAAATTTTTAGAAGTATATGTGAGGCTGTGTTCATGTACATCATATGCAGACCATAAGAGGGATATAGATTCTCCAGAATCTGACACCCTCTTCGGGAGTGTTTGAAGAGAGCTACAGTGTACTTATATCTAATAAATACATACTTAAATTAATAAACATTTTTTAAAAAGGATAAGAAAGAATGAAAGACCAGGTATGCCTTCCATCCTTAACTCTATCTGTCTGTATGTCTGTCTGTCTGTCTGATCCCCTGGAACTGGAGATGGGCCACCATATAGTTCCTGGTAGTTGATCCCAGGTTCTCTGGTAGAGGAGACAATGCTGTTAATTGTTGAGCCCTTTCAGTGGCCCCAACCATCTTTAAATTTTTAGAAGTATATGTGAGGCTGTGTTCATGTACATCATATGCAGACCATAAGAGGGATATTGATTCTCCAGAATCTGACACCCTCTTCTGGAGAGTCTGAAGACAGCTACAGTGTACTTATATCTAATAAATACATAAATAAATAAATAAATAAATAAATGAATAAATAAATAAATAAATGAACATTTTTTAAAAAGGATAAGAAAGAAAGAAAAATCAGGCAGGCCTGCCATTCTTATCTCTGTCTGTCTGTCTGTCTGTCTGTCTTATCCCCTGGAACTTGAGATGGGCCACCATATAGTTGCTTGTAGTTGATCCAAGGATCTCTGGAAGAGGAGACAATGCTGTTAATTTTTGAGCCCTTTCAGTGGGCCCACACTTCTTTAAATTTTTAGAAGTATATGTGAGGCTGTGTTTATGTACATCATATGCAGACCATAAGAGGGATTTAGATTACCCAGAAGATGACACCCTCTTCTAGAGTGTCTGAAGACAGCTAAAGTGTACTTATATCTAATAAATACATACTTAATTTAATAAACATTTTTTAAAAGTATAAGAAAGAAAGAAAGACCAGGCAGGCCTCCATCCTTATCTCTGTCAGTCTGTCTGTCTGTCTGATCCATTGGAACTGGAGATGGGCCACTATATAGTTGCTGTTAGTTGATCCCAGGTTCTCTGGAAGAAGAGACAATGCTGTTAATTGTTGAGCCCTTTCAGTGGCTCCACCTATCTTTAAATTTTTAGAAGTATATGTTAGGCTGTGTTTATGTACATCATATGCAGACCATAAGAGGGATTTAGATTCTCCAGAATCTGACACCCTCTTCTGGAGTGTCTGAAGACAACTACAGTGTACTTATATCTAATAAATACATAAATAAATAAATAAATAAATAAATAAACAATATTTTAAAAGGATAAGAAAGAAAGAAAAACCAGGCAGGCCTGCCCTCCTTATCTCTGTCTGTCTGTCTGTCTGTCTGATCCCCTGGAACTGGAGATGGGCCACCATATAGTTGCTGGTAGTTGATCCCAGGTACTCTGGAAGAGGAGACAATGCTGTTAATTGTTGAGCTTTTAGAGTGGCCCCACACTTCTATAAATTTTTAGAAGTATATGTGAGGCTGTGTTTATGTACATCATATGCAGACCATAAGAGGGATTTAGATTCTCCAGAATCTGGCACCCTCTTCTGGAGTGTCTGAAGACAGCTACAGTGTACTTATATGTAATAAATACATAAATAAATAAATAAATAAATAAATAAACTTTTTTTTTAAAGTATAAGAAAGAAAGAAAGACCAGGCAGGCCTCCATTCTTATCTCTGTCTGTCTGTCTGTCTGTCTGATACCCTGGAACTGGAGATGGGCCACCATATAGTTGCTGGTAGTTTATCCAAGGTTCTCTGGAAGAGGAGACAATGCTGTTAATTGTTGATCCCTTTCTGTGGCCCCACCCATCTTTAAATTTTTAGAAGTATATGTGAGGCTGTGTTTATGTACATCATATGCAGACCATAAGAGGGATTTAGATTCTCCAGAATCTGACACCCTCTTTTGGAGTATCTGAAGATAGCTACAGTGTACTTATATCTAATAAATAAATAAATAAATAAATAAATAAATAAATAAATAAATAAACATTTTTTAAAAAGGATAAGAAAGAAAGAAAGACCAGGCAGGGCTGCCATCCTTATCTTTGTCTGTCTGTCTGTCTCTCTGTTTGTCTGTCTGTCTGATCTCCTGGAACTGGAGATGGGCCACCATTTTGTTGCTGGTAGTGAAAGACTCCAGGACTCCCAAAGGGAGGCACTTACTCAAGCCTCGGGTCAGCCGCGCACCCAAGAAGACACTGAGACCGAACTTAAGATGTATAGAGAGTAAGATTAAATACAGCAACGACAAGAAAGCACACAAAAAGCACATATACCAGATATCTGGAGTCGAAACTCATGCAGCCAGCAAGGTGCAGAGGAGATTCGGCAATTGGCCCAGACTTGTCACAGGCTTTTATAGGAGAAGGGTAAGGAGAAAAGTACAAGTTTTACGTCACCAAGGTGTTCTGCCAAGGAGCTTTACATAACCAAGGGGTCGTGTCCTATATTTTGGCAATGTACTCGATCTATTGGAACATTCTGGGGTAGTACCAGGAGGCCCCTATCTCAAAAATGTTCTTGGAACAGTCTTCAGTTAGGAGGGGTTGGACTGAGTTCGCTCCAGGAGACCCTTATCTCAGAAATGCTCCTGGAACCGTTCTCACTTGGGAGGGGTCGGACTCTGGGGTGAAGAGTTCAAGAATGTACTCTGAGGTAAAAAGTTCAGGTGTGTTCCGGGAACAACCTCTAGATGGGAGGGGTAAGAGAACTCTGAGTTGGAGAGTTCATGGAGAGTTCAGCTTTTCTTCTTTCATTCCCCCCTTCTTTTAGTGAATAGCTCTAATCTTAGAGCGAGTCCTGCATTTATCCCCCTCCACAGAGTCCAATCTCTTTCTGTTTTGTAACATCACTTTGGACAGGGAAGTCAAAAATAGACCGTTTTATAGTTCTAAGATCAACATCCATAGCTGTACATAACCAACAGGATTGAGTCATATTAGGATTAGTTCTAAAACTTAAGAAAGCTCTTAGTCTATGTGGCCATTGGGGAGGTCGTGTCCAGCAGGGGATGAGATGGCCACATTATTTTTGTGGTAGTTCTGATTTTTTAGATGGCGCTGTAGATGGCCTTCCTTAGCGTAGGCCTTGTGGCACAGGTGGCATTCATAGAGCCGGCCCCCTGTGTGCAGATGCATATGGTTTTTGAGGTCGTAGTTATGCAGGAAGCGGGCTGGACAGTGGGGGCATGAGTAGGGTCGCTCTCCTGTGTGCTCTCGCATGTGGATCTTCAGCTTATCATTCCTGGTGAAGCGGATACCGCAGACCTCACAGGCAAAAGGCTTTTCACCATTGTGGGTCCTTATGTGCCGAGGCAGTTTGCCTGCCCCGTGGATTATCTTGTGACAGACTGGGCACTCTTGGGGCATCTGTGAAAGGCGTTTAGGCACTAGCTTGTTTTGGTCATTTAGGCCTGGTGTCAGGGCATCCTGGTGCAGCGAACTTAGGTAAGCCCTCAGGTCAGGGTCAATGAGATCTTCATCTGAGCCCAGCTCTTCTGATGATAGTGGAGGTTCGTTACTCTGGGCCAGCCCGTAGCCTGGTGGGTTGAGCATTTTTGAGGTTGAGGCTGTGGGGGTGGCAGTGGCAAAAGCCTCCAGGTACTGTCGGGCTCGCTCACAGTCATCTTTATCTGGGCTGGGGGCTTCCAGTCCACTGCCTTGCAAAATCTCCAAGCAAGTAGTGACGACACATGGGATTTCCAGTAGCCGAGCAGCTTGGAGTACAGCCGGCACATTGGCGTTGCTGGTGGTCAGTGTGGCTGTGTAAGCAAACTCGAGCAGGGCACTTAGGGCCTCCGGCCCTACAAAGTTCAGCTCACACACACTGGCTTTTGCTCCCCCAGAAGCCGTTTCAACACTCTCTGTTTTTATTACTGTTCTCTCTCTCTCTTCTGTAAAGAGCCTCTTGAAGTAGTGGCTACAGGCAGCCAGCACAGCCCTGTGGGTTTGGTACTCAAAACCCTGTGTCCTGATGGTGAGGTCGCACAGATGACCCAGCTGGCGCTGCTCGTTTAGGCAGCTCAGGAGCTCGCTGCTGTGATCTGGGAATGGGATTCCAATTAGGTCATCCTCGGGGCTCCCCATCTTTTTCTTTTTAGTCGTTGGGTCTGTTTGCTGGAGCTGGGCAACAGAGCAGGGTGTAGAAAGAGTCAACACAGGGATCCAATATCCTGCTAGACTTAGTCAAGGGGGGGCGGTCCCCCATGTAGAATTTCATAAGAAGTAAGACCGAAACGTCCAGGTGTGTTTCGGACTCTGAGAAGCACAAGGGAAGGAGGGTCACCCAGTCTTTACCGTCAGTCTCAATAGCTAGTTTAACAACATAGGTTAAGACAGTGATGGGCATAGGAGTCTCATAAAGGATCTTAAACAGAGTAAAACTGAATCAAGAAATAGGGCATAGGGAAGGAACACCAAGTCCATGCCAGTCTCCACGATTAATTTTATCAAGGTCTGTCTTAGAGTTTTAGACTAATTTTTATCTATCCTGAGCTCTGAGGTCTATACACACAATGTAATTTTTATTTGACCTCTAAATGCTTGGCCACACCCTGACTTACCTGGGCAACAAAGCAGGGCCATTATCTGACACTATTGCCTTTGGCACTCTGAACCTTGGAAAAATTTTCTTTAATAATCTTCTTGATGACTATGTGAGCAGTCTCATTTATCCATATTGAGAACGTCTTCTGCAAATGTCAACAGCTTTCTTTGTTTGTATTGTTCCATACAGTGGCAAAAGCATACCTGCTGTCAGTGTCATTTATAAAGCTTGTATCAAAACCACAAGTTCAGCTTTCTGGGCTGAAGTCCCTTTAGGGAGGCTGCTGGCCTAGATCACCTGCTTTTTGTCCACTGCTGCACTGCTGTCCCCGCCTTCCGCTTACCTTTAACCATGAGGCCACTGCCATTCGTGTACCAGTTTAAACTTTCAGGCCAAGGCTGATTTGATCTTTACCTGCTGAGGTAAGTAGCCCCCTCTGTTGGTAGGTGGCCCCATGGATATGAGCTGCTTTCCATCTGCTACTGCTGCTCCTGTGACAAAGCTGCTGCCATCCGTGTACCAGGCAGGCACACCAAGGCTGATCAGTCAGATCTCTCCTTGTTCCAGTTTCATCAGCACATTGATGTACAGGAGTGGAGTCATCCGCCAAGGGGAGGTGGCAGGATTGAGGATGGCAGGTGGAGCAAAAGTTACTCAATCATTCAGCAACAAATTCTGGTAGTGGGTATAGTCACATGCTGACCCAGGGTAAGCTTGTCAGGGTCTTTAACAAGCAGGGCCATTGCAGCTCATCAACATATAAGGTAAAAGGCTTAGTCAAATCTGGCAAAGCCAGAGCGGGGGCTGCAAGCAGGGCTGCCTTTATGCTGTCAAAGGCTTTTTGGTGTTTCTCAGTCCAGGTGAATGGGACTTTTTCTTTAGTCCAGAGTCTGCAAAAGCCCACCGTCCCCAGAAACTCACGTACTTGGCGCGGGGTGGTGGGGGTTGGGATCAGCATCACAGTCTTTTTTCTTGGCTTCGGTGAGCCACCGCTTTCCGTCGTTTTGGCACCTCGGTAACTGAGCTTTCTTAGCCGATACCCGATACCCCAACTCACCCAGTTCATTCAGGAGCTTCTAGGAGGGCCAGAATTTCTTCTTTGTCTTTGATGTCTCTGCCTTCAGCCAACCGCAGGGCTTGGGTTAGCGCCAGGAGTTCAGCCTTCTGAGCCAAAGTTCCTTCTGCTAGAATGTCAGAGCAGTGATGAGTAGGTGAAGACTCAGCAGGTTAGCAGGGGAAGTGAAGGTCACTTGTTCTGTCAACAAAAAGCTCTAATAATGTGTCCATCAGTCAGGGAAACAATTGGATCATGTGTCCCTGACCAAAAGCCATTATGTGCAGACAAGCAGGCCATCCCTCAGTCACCAGGTCTAATTTTTCCAAGTGCCACTGGTCTTTTAGGGTCCCAATTTCTGAGTAAGAACCTCTTTGGCAATACTTTTGTTCTCAGTCACATTTAGGAGTCCCAAAGTTGGGGACAACATTAGGGCAGTCTCAATAGCATCTAAGGCCATCCAAGGTTGTTCTTTATTTCTTATACGAAGGGCTGTTTATCTTTTTAATGCAGCAAAACCTGGAATCCACAGTTTGCAAAGACCTGTAGTGTCCAGGGACCTTTTAAACTTGCTTTGCATTGGTCAGTGGAGGAATATGAAAACACAGTCTCTTTTTAGCTGCATCAACAGGTAGGCCACCAGTCTCTTTACTTATAGCCACGAACAGGTGAAGGGTTTTGTCTTGGGGGGGGGGGCTCCTCTTCTTTTTGTTAGGACAGTCTCTCACCCAGTGCTCTTCTTTTTCAACAGCAAACACTCTGATCTTTAGCCAAAAGCTTTCTTTTTTCTTGTTGCCAGGTACTAAGTTTTCTAGTTTCCCTGACGTTTGTGACCAGCATTTCATTTCTCTTATCTTTTTTAGAAAATTTTCTGGCTCCTTATTTCTTACAGATCATCTCTAAGTGCTAGTATTATTAGCAAGTGTCACTTTGCTAGGTTCTAGTCTTTGTCATTTATCTCTCTTTGCTCCTATTTCTTAACTGCAATGGAGATCTCATATAATGTCTCTCTTTCTATCTATATATATCTCTTTCTTGTCTTTGCTTACTTTGAATGTTATCTAATTATTACATCTATATTCTGTCACTTAACTTTTTTCATAGTTTACCTCTTTTTACTGTTAACCTATTTCTTTTGAGTCTGCTGAAGCCTTGCTCTCAGTTCTTCTTTGCAGACCTCTATCCTTCATCAGAGCCTGGCAGTTAGACTCGTAGGTGCTCCTTACCTTGTATATCTCCCTCACCGGAGCTTAAAACAGATTCACTGCTAGCAGCTCAGGGCGATGCCTGAGAAGAGAAAACACACGGGGCAGAGAAGGGGGTGCAGCTCTTACATCTGGCTGCACACTGATATCTCAAAATGAACACAATTTTTTCTGTTAACAGTTAACAAGAGACAGGATACAGGGGACAGGGAAATGAGAAGCAACCAGGGAACCTTGTGGCGTCCTCAGATCAGACGCGGCAACCCGCTGAACTCAAGCATACTAGTCAGCGGAGGGAAAGAAACTAACCAGGATTTTCTCAGTAACGGCGAATGGACAGGGAGGAGCCAAGCGCCGAGTCTCCGCCGCGCCACGGCGAAATGTGGGAGTGGCAAACAAACACTGGCAGGGAGGGGGAATTTAACCACTTGTTTTCCGGCATGGCTTGAGCCCCCGGAGGCGGCGGCGTCCGCCACCCCACACACAGGCATCCACGGAGCTCTCTTGGCCAGAGGCAACGGCGGCCTCCCGAGCTTTGGAAACGCAAGGCGCCTGCGCGGCAGGGCGGGGGAACTTCTCTGTGTGCCCCACGGCGGGCGCGCAGACACAAGGGAGTGCGGGCAGACTCCAGGGGGAAGCCAAAGGAGGGACGGCGGCCACAGTTGGCCCCTCCCCAGCTGTGGCAGGCTTCACGGCTATTCCGGGGCGCCAGGCGGGTCTGACAGGCCGCCGCACTTACTATCAGCATTTTACAACTCACTCGCAGGGCACAGACAGCCTCCGTTGCTGCTGTGTCTGCAGAACTCAGAACCTCAGCACCACTGCTGCAGCTCTGGATTTCAGAGCTCTTTTGAGCAGCCTGGGGAGGACCGGCCTGGTGGTTTTTTTTTCTCTTTTTTTCCTTTTTTTAAAACCATTGCTGACAAATTCTGTCCTGACGTCAGTCCAAGTCTACAGTCGGCAAAGGGTTAACACACACACACACACACACACAGTCTGTCACGTGACCAAAACACAACCAGCCAAACGCCACTTTCTGACGGGGTCGGATTCCACATTGACTCTTTTTCCTGATAGGGGTGGGATTCCACATCCACTCCCGCTCTGGCAGAGAGAACACTCTCTCTCTCTCCTTCACTCTGCCAGGCAACAGCCAGGTCTTTTTGACTGTTCTGTACCCTGGGCACTCCTTCCAGGGTCTCCCTTGAAACATCTTTTTGGGGTGCAGACTGTGAGGCCATAGACAGCCGTCCTCTCACAGCCACTGCCAGAATAAACCCACAATCTCAGAATACACAAATGCAGCAGTTCCACACTTACACACCCAGCAGATTGTCCCATTTCTAGAATAATAGCAAACACAACAAGAGCAGACACAAGACTTGAGACAAAAAGAAAAAACCAAAAACGGCGGCGACCTCGCGTCGCCCACAGGCAACTTACAGAATCAGATGGCCTTTCCAAGGCCGGCCGGCTTAGACCTTCCACCAAAGTGATGGTCTCTCGGCCTTCAGAGGGGTCCGCCAAGCGTCCTTGGCCCTCCCCTTGTCTTCCTGGGGCGTCCCCCAGGGCGATCGGACGGTGGGCACCAGACATGTCTATCTCTACCCACCCCGCGCTCTCTATTGAGACCTGCCTGGTCTCCAGCTCCCGGAGCACGGTCTCTGGTGCTCTTACTGAGCACAGAGCGTCACGCAAAACCAGAACTGCGATCGCACCAGATACAGATTCAGATGGCCTCTCCAAGGCCCACAGATTGAGACTCTCCTGGTCTCCAGAAACAGAACACAGACACCAGACCAAACAGAACAGTAAATCTTACTTCTGAGTGGGTCCAGGACTTCTGGGTGGTCGCGCTGATTCCCGGCCAACGCACCAAATGAAAGACTCCAGGACTCCCAAAGGGAGGCACTTACTCAAGCCTCGGGTCAGCCGCGCACCCAAGAAGACACTGAGACCGAACTTAAGATGTATAGAGAGTAAGATTTAATACAGCAACGACAAGAAAGCACACAAAAAGCACATATACCAGATATCTGGGGTCGAAACTCATGCAGCCAGCAAGGTGCAGAGGAGATTCAGCAATTGGCCCAGACTTGTCACAGGCTTTTATAGGAGAAGGGTAAGGAGAAAAGTACAAGTTTTACGTCACCAAGGTGTTCCGCCAAGGAGCTTTACATAACCAAGGGGTCGTGTCCTATATTTTGGCAATGTACTCGATCTATTGGAACATTCTGGGGTAGTACCAGGAGGCCCCTATCTCAAAAATGTTCTTGGAACAGTCTTCAGTTAGGAGGGGTTGGACTGAGTTCGCTCCAGGAGACCCTTATCTCAGAAATGCTCCTGGAACCGTTCTCACTTGGGAGGGGTCGGACTCTGGGGTGAAGAGTTCAAGAATGTACTCTGAGGTAAAAAGTTAAGGTGTGTTCCGGGAACAACCTCTAGATGGGAGGGGTAAGAGAACTCTGAGTTGGAGAGTTCATGGAGAGTTCAGCTTTTCTTCTTTCAATCCCAGGTTCTCTGGAAGATGAGTCAGTGCTGTTAATTGTTGAGCACTTTCAGTGGCCCCACCCATCTTTAAATTTTTAGAAGTATATGTGAGGCTGTGTTCATGTACATCATATGCAGACCATAAGAGGGATATAGATTCTCCAGAATCTGACACCCTCTTCGGGAGTGTTTGAAGACAGCTACAATGTACTTAAATCTAATAAATACATACTTAAATTAATAAACAATTTTTAAAAAGGATAAGAAAGAATGAAAGACCAGGTAGGCCTGCCATTCTTAACTCTATCTGTCTGTATGTCTGTCTGTCTGTCTGATCCCCTGGAACTGGAGATGGGCCACCATATAGTTGCTGGTAGTTGATCCCAGGTTCTCTATAAGAGGAGACAATGTTGTTAATTGTTGATCCCTTTCATTGGCCCCACACATCTTCAAATTTTTAGAAGTAAATGTGAGGCTGTGTTTATGTACATTATATGCAGACCATAAGAGGGATATAGATTCTCCAGAATCTGACACCCTCTTCTGGAGTGTCTGAAGACAGCTACAGTGTACTTATATCTAATAAATAAATAAATAAATAAATAAATAAATAAATAAACATTTTTTAAAGGGATAAGAAAGAAAGAAAAACCAGGCAGGCCTGCCATCCTTGTCTGACTTTCCCTCTGTCTGTCTGTCTTGCCTAGCCCCTTGAGTAGCCTAGCCTAGTCCCTTGCCTTGACTAGCCCAGCCCCTTGCCTAGCCTAGCCTAGCCCAGCCCTGCCTTGCCTAGCCCTGCCTATCCCTGTCTTCAACCAGGCTGGCCTCGAACTCAGAAACTGACTGCCTCTGCCTCCAGAGTGCTCTCATTAAGAGCTCGAGCCACCACTGACTGTTTGGTTTTCTAAGTCTTACATAGGTATGGTCTGTTTCTCAGCTGTGAAACCCTAATTAACACATGCAGTCTGTCCTAGGTCAGCCATAGCTACAGACTGAGGCCTTTTCTAAAACAAAACAAAAGAAAACAAAAAATAGAAATAATAAAATAAATAAATTAAGCAACCACATGATATCTTTTCTTTCTTTCAATGATACTCAGAGCTTGAAGCAGTTCACCCATGAGACCTCAGCTCCGGACATTGAGGCTCTTTCCCTAACAAGTATTATGGCTGAACCTGAGGGGTTCTACTGCTGATTTGTGTACCCCACTTTAAAAAAATAGTTGTTTTCAAAGGCTGCAGGTTCTTAGCTCTGTTCCTTGTTACAGTTGAGTCACAGCCCTGAAAGTTCAGTGGTAGTTAAAGGCACTGAGAAGGGCTTCCTATAGACATCAAAGACCAAGTCTTTGTTTTTAAAAAGTTAATCTGGATTCCCCCACCCCCTGGCATCCTTAGAATTCCTAGAAAGGAAGGCAGGGACCTGGGCAGAAGGGTGCAAGTCTACTGGTGTTTGTAAGTGGTAACAGAAAGCTTTCTCTTGTTGGTACCCTACCCCAAGTTACACTGTCACTTCTTTTTCCTAGTTGTTGTTTTGTTGGTTTGTATTCTCAACATAGACCCTTTTCCTTCCTAACCTTGGCTGTCCTGAACCTTACTGTCCTTGAACTCAGTGATTTGCCTGTCTTGCTGGGATGAAACTGTGAGCTACCATCCAGAAGGAAGCACCCTGCTGAGGTTAGATTGGGGTCTCTTCATTTTCCTCTATGAACATGCATATGGCAGGCCTGTTCTTTCTTTTTTACTTTTCCTTTTCTTTTTAAAGATTTATTTATTTATTATATTTAAGTATGCTGTAGCTATGTTCAGACAGTCCAGAAGAGGGTGTCAGATTCTGAAGAATCTAAATCATTCTTATTGTCTGCATATGATGTATATAAACACAGCCTCACCTATACTCAAAAAAAAAAAAAGAAAGAAAGGTGTGGCTACAGAGAGGGCTCAACAATTAAGAGCATTGTCTCCTCTTCCAGAGAACCTGGGCTCAATTACCAGTATTATATATGGTGGCCCATCTCCAGTTCCAGGGGATCTAATACTCTGTTCTGGAGTCTGTGGGCACAGCATACACATGCAAAACATTCTTACACAATCATTGAGAGAGGAGAGAGAGGGGTTGAGAGAGAGGGGAGGTAATCATACCTCCTGACGAGTTTGAAGACCTGAGCTTCATCACTCACACAAATAAATAAATGCAAACTATTTTTTTATAAATAAACTCTGCCATTGCCCTTTAAAAATTCCTAGAAAACAAGTTTTATAAGCAACAGTTATATTTACTATATCTAAAGGACAGTCATGAGCATATTCAATAAATAGAAAAAGGCCTGTTAGTCTTAGAAATGGAAAAGACAAACCAAGGAAGGTTTGCAATTACATAATGAGGCAGCTCAGCCCAGCTCTAAGGTTGGAAATAAGACTCGAGAATAGGATACACCTGAAGACAGCCAGCCATTGTTTTTTGTTTTGGAGGCTGAAAGGATACACCTGAAGACAGCCAATGCTGTGTGATGGTGATCTGGTATTTTTTTTTTTAATTTTTAAAAACTTTAACACTTTTTATAAAACTTTTATAAAAACTTTTTATTCTTCTTTCTTTGTTTCTTTTCTTTCTTTCTTTCCTCACCCTAGCCCCTACCCTAGCCCTGTCTTTCACCAGGGTGGCCTCGAACTCAGAAACTGACTGCCTCTGTCTACAGAGTGCTCTCATTAAGAGCTTGAGCCACCACTGAATGTAGGGTTTTCTAAGCCTTACCTTGCTCTTGGTGTCTGTTCTCAGCTGTGAAACCCTAATTAACACAAGTAGGCAGTCCTGGGTCAGCCAGAGTACAGACTGAGGACTTCTCTAAAAACAAATAAAACAAAACAAAACAACAAATAGAAATAATAAAATACATAAATTAAGCAACCACAGCATAGCTTTTCTCAATCTAGGTGGTACTCAGAAATTCCAGCAGTTGGCCTGTGACACCTCAGCTCAGTATATGTGAGGCTGTGTTTATGTACATCCTATGAAGACCATAAGAGGGATTTTCATTCTCCAGAATCTGACACCCTCCTCTGGAGTGTCTAAAGAAAGCTACAGTGTACTTATATCTAAGAAATACATAAAAAAATAAATAAATAAATAAATAAATATTTTTTAAAAAGGATAAGAAAGAAAGAAAGGCCAGGCAGGCCTGCCATCCTTATCTCTGTCTGTCTGTCTGTCTGTCTGATCCCCTGGAACTGGAGTTGGGCTACCATAAAGTTGCTGGTAGTTGATCCCAGGTTCTCTGGAAGAGGAGACAATGCTGTTAATTGTTGAGCCCTATCAGTGGCCCTACCCATCTTTAAATATTTAGAAGTATATGTGAGGCTGTGTTTATGTACATCATATGCAGACCATAAGAGGGATTTAGATTCTCCAGAATCTGACACCCTCTTCTGGAGTATCTGAAGACAGCTACAGTGTACTTATATCTAATAAATAAATAGATAAATAAATAAATAAATAAATAAACATTTTTTAAAAAGGATAAGAAAGAAAGAAAGACCAGGTAGGCCTGCCATCCATATCTCTGCCTGTCTCTCTGTCTGTCTATCTGATCCCCGGGAACTGGAGATGGGCCACCATATAGTTGCTTGTAGTTGATCCAAGGTTCTCTGGAAGAGGAGACAATGCTCTTAATTGTTGAGCCCTATCAGTGGCCCTACCCATCTTTAAATTTTTAGAAGTATATGTGAGGCTGTGTTTATGTACATCATATGCAGACCATAAGAGGGATTTAGATTCTCCAGAATCTGACACCCTCTTCTGGAGTGTCTGAAGACAGCTACAGTGTACTTATATCTAATAAATAAATAAATAAATAAATAAATAAAAAATAAATAAACATTATTTAAACCGGATAAGAAAAAAAGAAAGACCAGGCAGGCCAACCATCCTTATCTCTGTCTGTCTGTCTGTCAGTCGTTCTGATCCCCTGGAACTGGAGATGGGCCACCATATAGGTGCTGGTAGTTGATCCCAGGTTCTCTGGAAGAGGAGACAATGCTGTTAATTGTTGTGCACTTTCAGTGGCCCCACCCATCGTTAAATTTTTAGTAGTATATGTGAGGCTGTGTTTATGTACATCATATGCAGACCATAAGAGGGATTTAGATTCTCCAGAATCTGACACCCTCTTCTGGAGTGTCTGAAGACAGCTACAGTGTACTTATATCTAATAAATACATAAATAAATAAACATTTTTTTAAAAGGATAAGAAAGAAAGAAAGACCAGGCAGGCCTGCCATCCTAATCTCTGTCAGTCTGTCTGTCTGTCAGACTGTCTGATCCCTTGGAACTGTAGATGGGCCACCATATAGTTGCTGTTAGTTGATCCCAGGTTCTCTGGAAGAGGAGACAATGCTATTAATTGTTGAGCCCTTTCAGTGGCTCCACCTATCTTTAAATTTTTAGAAGTATATGTTAGGCTGTGTTTATGTACATCATATGCAGACCATAAGAGGGATTTAGATTCTCCAGTATCCGACACCCTCTTCTGGATTGTCTGAAGACAACTACAGTGTACTTATATCTAATGAATACATACATATATAAATAAATAAATAAATAAATAAATAAATAAATAAACATTATTTTAAAAGGATAAGAAAGAAAGAAAGACAAGGCAGGCCTGCCATACTTATCTCTGTCTGTCTGTCTGTCTGTCTGATCCCCTGGAACTGGAGATGGGCCACCTTGTAGGTGCTGGTAGTTGATCCCAGTTTCTCTGGAAGAGGAGACAATGCTGTTAATTGTTGAGCCCTTTCAGTGGCCCCACCCATTTTTAATTTTTACAAGTATATGTGAGGCTGTGTTTATGTACATCATATTCAGACCATAAGAGGGATTTAGATTCTCCAGAATCTGACACCATCTTCTGGAGTGTCTGAAGACGGCTACAGTGTACTTATATCTAATAAATACATAAATAAATAAATAAATGAATAAATAAACATTTTTTAAAAAGTATAAGAAATAAAGAAAGACCAGTCAGGCCTGCCATCCATATCTCTGTCTCTCTGTCTGTCTGTCTGTCTGATCCACTGGAACTGGAGATGGGCCACCATAAGGTGCTGGTAGTTTATCCCAGGTTCTCTGAAAGAGGAGACAATGCTGTTAATTGTTGAGCCCTTTCAGTGGCCCCACACAGCTTTAAATTTTTAGAAGTATATGTGAGGATGTGTTTATGTACATCATATGCAGACCATAAAAGGGATTTAGATTCTCCAGAATCTGACACCCTCTTCTGGAGTGTCTGAAGACAGCTACGGTGTACTTATATCTAATAAATACATAAATAAATATATAAATAAACATTTTTTTAAAAAGGATAAGAAAGAAAGAAAGATCAGGCAGGCCTGCCATCCTTATCACTGTCTGTATGTCTGTCTGTCTGATCCCCTGGAACTGGAGATGGGCCACCATATAGTTGCTGGTAGTTGATCCCAGGTCCTCTGGAAGAGGAGACAATGCTGTTAATTGTTGAGCTTTTAGAGTGGCCCCACCCTTCTTTAAATTTTTAGAAGTATATGTGAGGCTGTGTTTATGTACATCATATGCAGACCATAAGAGGGATTTAGATTCTCCAGAATCTGACACCCTCTTCTGGAGTGTCTGAACAGCTACAGTGTACTTATATCTAATAATAAATAAATAAATAAATAAATAAATAAATAAATAAATAAACAAACATTTTTTTTAAAAAGGATAAGAAAGAAAGAAAGACCAGGCAGGCCTGAAATCCTTATCACTGTCTGTCTGTCTGTCTGTCTGATCCCCTGGAACTGGAGATGGGCCACATTTTAGGTGCTGGTAGTTGATCCCAGTTTCTCTGGAAGAGGAGACAATGCTGTTAATTGTTGAGTCCTTTCAGTGGCCCCACCTGTTTATAATTTTTAGAAGTATATGTGAGGCTGTGTTTATGTACATCATATTCAGAACATAAGAGGGATTTAGATTCTCCAGAATCTGACACCCTCTTCTGCAGTGTCTGAAGACGGCTACAGTGTACTTATATCTAATAAATACATAAATAAATAAATAAATAAATAAATAAATAAATAAATTAACATTTTTTAGAAAGTATAAGAAATAAAGAAAGACCAGGCAGGCCTGCCATCCTTATCTCTGTCTCTCTGTCTGTCTGTCTGTCTGTCTGATCCACTGGAACTGGAGATGGGCCACCATAAGGTGCTGGTAGTTGATCTCAGGTTCTCTGAAAGAGGAGACAATGCTGTTAATTGTTGAGCCCTCTCAGTGGCCCCACACATCTTTAAATTTTTAGAAGTATATGCGAGGCTGTGTTTATATACATCATATGCAGACCATAACAGGGATTTAGATTCTCCAGAATCTGACACCCTCTTCTGGAGTGTCTGAAAGCAGCTACAGTGTACATATATCTAATAAATACATAAATAAATATATAAATAAACATTTTTTAAAAAGGATAAGAAAGAAAGAAAGACCAGGCAGGCCTGCCATCCTTATCACTGTCTGTATGTCTGTCTGTCTGATCCCCTGGAACTGGAGATGGGCCACCATATAGTTGCTGGTAGTTGATCCCAGGTACTCTGGAAGAGGAGACAATGCTGTTAATTGTTGAGCTTTTAGAGTGGCCCCACCCTTCTATAAATTTTTAGAAGTATATGTGAGGCTGTGTTTATGTACATCATATGCAGACCATAAGAGGGATTTAGATTCTCCAGAATCTGACACCCTCTTCTGGAGTGTCTGAACAGCTACAGTGTACTTATATCTAATAATAAATAAATAAATAAATAAATAAATAAATAAATAAACGAACATTTTTTTAAAAAAAGGATAAGAAAGAAAGAAAGACCAGGCAGGCCTGCCATCCTTATCACTGTCTGTCTGTCTTTCTGTCTGATCCCCTGGAACTGGAGATGGGCCACCTTTTAGGTGCTGGTAGTTGATCCCAGGTTCTCTGGAAGAGGAGACAATGCTGTTAATTGTTGAGTCCTTTCAGTGGCCCCACCTATTTATAATTTTTATACGTATATGTGAGGCTGTGTTTATGTACATCATATTCAGACCATAAGAGGGATTTAGATTCTCTAGAATCTGACACCCTCTTCTGGAGTGTCTGAAGACGGCTACAGTGTACTTATATCTAATAAATACATAAATAAATAAATAAATAAATAAAATATAAAAATTTTTTTAAAATATAAGAAATAAAGAAAGACCAGGCAGGCCTGCCATCCATATATCTGTCTCTCTGTCTGTCTGTCTGTCTGATCCCCTGGAACTGGAGATGGGCAACCATAAGGTGCTGGTAGTTTATCCCAGGTTCTCTGAAAGAGGAGACAATGCTGTTAATTGTTGAGCCCTCTCAGTGACCCCACACATCTTTAAATTTTTAGAAGTACATGCAAGGCTGTGTTTATGTACCGAATATGCAGACCATAAGAGGGATTTAGATTCTCCAGAATCTGACACCTTCTTCTGGAGTGTCTGAAGACAGCTACAGTGTACATATATCTAATAAATACATACAAAAATATATAAATAAACATTTTTTTAAAAGGATAAGAAAGAAAGAAAGACCAGGCAGGCCTGCCATCCTTATCACTGTCTGTATGTCTGTCTGTCTGATCCCCTGGAACTACAGATGGGCCACCATATAGTTGCTGGTAGTTGATCCCAGGTACTCTGGAAGAGGAGACAATGCTGTTAATTGTTGAGCTTTTAGAGTGGCCCCACCCTTCTTTAAATTTTTAGAAGTATATGTGAGGCTGTGTTTATGTACATCATATGCAGACCATAAGAGGGATTTAGATTCTCCAGAATCTGACACCCTCTTCTGGAGTGTCTGAACAGCTACAGTGTACTTATATCTAATAAATAAATAAATAAATAAATAAATAAATAAATAAATAAATAAATAAATATTTTTTAAAAAGGGTAAGAAAGAAAGAAAGACCAGGCTGGCCTGCCATCCTTATCCTTGTCTGTCTGTCTGTCTGTCTGATCCCCTGGCAGTGGAGATGGGCCACCATATAGTTGCAGGTAGTTGATCCCAGGTTCTCTGTAAGAGGAGACAATGCTGTTAATTGTTGAGTCCTTTCAGTGGCCCCACCTATTTATAATTTTTACACGTATATGTGAGGCTGTGTTTATGTACATCATATTCAGACCATAAGAGGGATTTAGATTCTCTAGAATCTGACACCCTCTTCTGGAGTGTCTGAAGACGGCTACAGTGTACTTATATCTAATTAATAAATAAATAAATAAATAAATAAATAAATAATTAAATAAACAATTTTTAAAAAGTATAAGAAATAAAGAAAGACCAGGCAGGCCTGCCATCCTTATCTCTGTCTCTCTGTCTGTCTGTCTGTCTGTCTGATCCACTGGAACTGGAGATGGGCCACCATAAGGTGCTGGTAGTTTATCCCAGGTTCTCTGAAAGAGGAGACAATGCTGTTAATTGTTGAGCCCTCTCAGTGGCCCCACACATCTTTAAATTTTTAGAAGTATATGCGAGGCTGTGTTTATATACATCATATGCAGACCATAACAGGGATTTAGATTCTCCAGAATCTGACACCCTCTTCTGGAGTGTCTGAAAGCAGCTACAGTGTACATATATCTAATAAATACATAAATAAATATATAAATAAACATTTTTTAAAAAGGATAAGAAAGAAAGAAAGACCAGGCAGGCCTGCCATCCTTATCACTGTCTGTATGTCTGTCTGTCTGATCCCCTGGAACTGGAGATGGGCCACCATATAGTTGCTGGTAGTTGATCCCAGGTACTCTGGAAGAGGAGACAATGCTGTTAATTGTTGAGCTTTTAGAGTGGCCCCACCCTTCTATAAATTTTTAGAAGTATATGTGAGGCTGTGTTTATGTACATCATATGCAGACCATAAGAGGGATTTAGATTCTCCAGAATCTGACACCCTCTTCTGGAGTGTCTGAACAGCTACAGTGTACTTATATCTAATAATAAATAAATAAATAAATAAATAAATAAATAAACGAACATTTTTTTAAAAAAAGGATAAGAAAGAAAGAAAGACCAGGCAGGCCTGCCATCCTTATCACTGTCTGTCTGTCTTTCTGTCTGATCCCCTGGAACTGGAGATGGGCCACCTTTTAGGTGCTGGTAGTTGATCCCAGGTTCTCTGGAAGAGGAGACAATGCTGTAAATTGTTGAGTCCTTTCAGTGGCCCCACCTATTTATAATTTTTAGAAGTATATGTGAGGCTGTGTTTATGTACATCATATTCAGACCATAAGAGGGATTTAGATTCTCTAGAATCTGACACCCTCTTCTGGAGTGTCTGAAGACGGCTACAGTGTACTTATATCTAATAAATACATAAATAAATAAATAAATAAATAAATAAATAAAATATAAAATTTTTTTTAAAATATAAGAAATAAAGAAAGACCAGGCAGGCCTGCCATCCATATCTCTGTCTCTCTGTCTGTCTGTCTGTCTGATCCCCTGGAACTGGAGATGGGCAACCATAAGGTGCTGGTAGTTTATCCCAGGTTCTCTGAAAGAAGAGACAATGCTGTTAATTGTTGAGCCCTCTCAGTGACCCCACACATCTTTAAATTTTTAGAAGTACATGCAAGGCTGTGTTTATGTACCGAATATGCAGACCATAAGAGGGATTTAGATTCTCCAGAATCTGACACCTTCTTCTGGAGTGTCTGAAGACAGCTACAGTGTACATATATCTAATAAATACATACAAAAATATATAAATAAACATTTTTTTAAAAGGATAAGAAAGAAAGAAAGACCAGGCAGGCCTGCCATCCTTATCACTGTGTGTATGTCTGTCTGTCTGATCCCCTGGAACTGGAGATGGGCCACCATATAGTTGCTGGTAGTTGATCCCAGGTACTCTGGAAGAGGAGACAATGCTGTTAATTGTTGAGCTTTTAGAGTGGCCCCACCCTTCTTTAAATTTTTAGAAGTATATGTGAGGCTGTGTTTATGTACATCATATGCAGACCATAAGAGGGATTTAGATTCTCCAGAATCTGACACCCTCTTCTGGAGTGTCTGAACAGCTACAGTGTACTTATATCTAATAAATAAATAAATAAATAAATAAATAAATAAATAAATAAATATTTTTTTAAAAAGGGTAAGAAAGAAAGAAAGACCAGGCTGGCCTGCCATCCTTATCCTTGTCTGTCTGTCTGTCTGTCTGATCCCCTGGGAGTGGAGATGGGCCACCATATAGTTGCAGGTAGTTGATCCCAGGTTCTCTGTAAGAGGAGACAATGCTGTTAATTGTTGAGTCCTTTCAGTGGCCCCACCTATTTATAATTTTTAGACGTATATGTGAGGCTGTGTTTATGTACATCATATTCAGACCATAAGAGGGATTTAGATTCTCTAGAATCTGACACCCTCTTCTGGAGTGTCTGAAGACGGCTACAGTGTACTTATATCTAATTAATAAATAAATAAATAAATAAATAATTAATTAAATAAACAATTTTTAAAAAGTATAAGAAATAAAGAAAGACCAGGCAGGCCTGCCATCCTTATCTCTGTCTCTCTGTCTGTCTGTCTGTCTGTCTGTCTGATCCACTGGAACTGGAGATGGGCCACCATAAGGTGCTGGTAGTTTATCCCAGGTTCTCTGAAAGAGGAGACAATGCTGTTAATTGTTGAGCCCTCTCAGTGGCCCCACACATTTTAAATTTTTAGAAGTATATGCGAGGCTGTGTTTATGTACATCATATGCAGACCATAAGAGGGATTTAGATTCTCCAGAATCTGACACCCTCTTCTGGAGTGTCTGAAAGCAGCTACAGTGTACATATATCTAATAAATACATAAATAAATATATAAATAAACATTTTTTTAAAAAGGATAAGAAAGAAAGAAAGACCAGGCAGGCCTGCCATCCTTATCACTGTCTGTATGTCTGTCTGTCTGATCCCCTGGAACTGGAGATGGGCCACCATATAGTTGATGGTAGTTGATCCCAGGTACTCTGGAAGAGGAGACAATGCTGTTAATTGTTGAGCTTTTAGAGTGGCCCCACCCTTCTTTAAATTTTTAGAAGTATATGTGAGGCTGTGTTTATGTACATCATATGCAGACCATAAGAGGGATTTAGATTCTCCAGAATCTGACACCCTCTTCTGGAGTGTCTGAACAGCTACAGTGTACTTATATCTAATAATAAATAAATAAATAAATAAATAAATAAATAAATAAATAAATAAAAGAACATTTTTTTAAAAAAAGGATAAGAAAGAAAGAAAGACCAGGCAGGCCTGCCATCCTTATCACTGTCTGTCTGTCTTTCTGTCTGATCCTCTGGAACTGGAGATGGGCCACCTTTTAGGTGCTGGTAGTTGATCCCAGGTTCTCTGGAAGAGGAGACAATGCTGTAAATTGTTGAGTCCTTTCAGTGGCCCCACGTATTTATAATTTTTAGAAGTATATGTGAGGCTGTGTTTATGTATATCATATTCAGACCATAAGAAGGATTTAGATTCTCTAGAATCTGACACCCTCTTCTGGAGTGTCTGAAGACGGCTACAGTGTACTTATATCTAATAAATACATAAATAAATAAATAAATAAATAAATAAATAAATAAAATATAAACATTTTTTTAAAATATTAGAAATAAAGAAAGACCAGGCAGGCCTGCCATCCATATCTCTGTCTCTCTGTCTGCCTGTCTGTCTGATCCCCTGGAACTGGAGATGGGCCACCATAAGGTGCTGGTAGTTTATCCCAGGTTCTCTGAAAGAGGAGACAATGCTGTTAATTGTTGAGCCCTCTCAGTGGCCCTACACATCTTTAAATTTTTAGAAGTACATGCAAGGCTGTGTTTATGTACCGAATATGCAGACCATAAGAGGGATTTAGATTCTCCAGAATCTGACACCCTCTTCTGGAGTGTCTGAAGACAGCTACAGTGTACATATATCTAATAAATACATACATAAATATATAAATAAACATTTTTTTAAAAGGATAAGAAAGAAAGAAAGACCAGGCAGGCCTGCCATCCTTATCACTGTCTGTATGTCTGTCTGTCTGATCCCCTGGAACTGGAGATGGGCCACCATATAGTTGATGGTAGTTGATCCCAGGTACTCTGGAAGAGGAGACAATGCTGTTAATTGTTGAGCTTTTAGAGTGGCCCCACCCTTCTTTAAATTTTTAGAAGTATTTTGTGAGGCTGTGTTTATGTACATCATATGCAGACCATAAGAGGGATTTAGATTCTCCAGAATCTGACACCCTCTTCTGGAGTGTCTGAACAGCTACAGTGTACTTATATCTAATAAATAAATAAATAAATAAATAAATAAATAAATAAATAAATAAATAAATAAATATTTTTTTAAAAAGGGTAAGAAAGAAAGAAAGACCAGGCTGGCCTGCCATCCTTATCCTTGTCTGTCTGTCTGTCTGTCTGATCACCTGGGAGTGGAGATGGGCCACCATATAGTTGCAGGTAGTTGATCCCAGGTTCTCTGTAAGAGGAGACAATGCTGTTAATTGTTGAGTCCTTTCAGTGGCCCCACCTATTTATAATTTTTAGACGTATATGTGAGGCTGTGTTTATGTACATCATATTCAGACCATAAGAGGGATTTAGATTCTCTAGAATCTGACACCCTCTTCTGGAGTGTCTGAAGACGGCTACAGTGTACTTATATCTAATTAATAAATAAATAAATAAATAAATAAATAATTAAATAAACAATTTTTAAAAAGTATAAGAAATAAAGAAAGACCAGGCAGGCCTGCCATCCTTATCTCTGTCTCTCTGTCTGTCTGTCTGTCTGTCTGATCCACTGGAACTGGAGATGGGCCACCATAAGGTGCTGGTAGTTTATCCCAGGTTCTCTGAAAGAGGAGACAATGCTGTTAATTGTTGAGCCCTCTCAGTGGCCCCACACATTTTAAATTTTTAGAAGTATATGCGAGGCTGTGTTTATGTACATCATATGCAGACCATAAGAGGGATTTAGATTCTCCAGAATCTGACACCCTCTTCTGGAGTGTCTGAAAGCAGCTACAGTGTACATATATCTAATAAATACATAAATAAATATATAAATAAACATTTTTTTAAAAAGGATAAGAAAGAAAGAAAGACCAGGCAGGCCTGCCATCCTTATCACTGTCTGTATGTCTGTCTGTCTGATCCCCTGGAACTGGAGATGGGCCACCATATAGTTGATGGTAGTTGATCCCAGGTACTCTGGAAGAGGAGACAATGCTGTTAATTGTTGAGCTTTTAGAGTGGCCCCACCCTTCTTTAAATTTTTAGAAGTATATGTGAGGCTGTGTTTATGTACATCATATGCAGACCATAAGAGGGATTTAGATTCTCCAGAATCTGACACCCTCTTCTGGAGTGTCTGAACAGCTACAGTGTACTTATATCTAATAATAAATAAATAAATAAATAAATAAATAAATAAATAAATAAATAAATAAAAGAACATTTTTTTAAAAAAAGGATAAGAAAGAAAGAAAGACCAGGCAGGCCTGCCATCCTTATCACTGTCTGTCTGTCTTTCTGTCTGATCCTCTGGAACTGGAGATGGGCCACCTTTTAGGTGCTGGTAGTTGATCCCAGGTTCTCTGGAAGAGGAGACAATGCTGTAAATTGTTGAGTCCTTTCAGTGGCCCCACGTATTTATAATTTTTAGAAGTATATGTGAGGCTGTGTTTATGTACATCATATTCAGACCATAAGAGGGATTTAGATTCTCTAGAATCTGACACCCTCTTCTGGAGTGTCTGAAGACGGCTACAGTGTACTTATATCTAATAAATACATAAATAAATAAATAAATAAATAAATAAATAAATAAATAAAATATAAACAATTTTTTAAAATATTAGAAATAAAGAAAGACCAGGCAGGCCTGCCATCCATATCTCTGTCTCTCTGTCTGCCTGTCTGTCTGATCCCCTGGAACTGGAGATGGGCCACCATAAGGTGCTGGTAGTTTATCCCAGGTTCTCTGAAAGAGGAGACAATGCTGTTAATTGTTGAGCCCTCTCAGTGGCCCTACACATCTTTAAATTTTTAGAAGTACATGCAAGGCTGTGTTTATGTACCGAATATGCAGACCATAAGAGGGATTTAGATTCTCCAGAATCTGACACCCTCTTCTGGAGTGTCTGAAGACAGCTACAGTGTACATATATCTAATAAATACATACATAAATATATAAATAAACATTTTTTTAAAAGGATAAGAAAGAAAGAAAGACCAGGCAGGCCTGCCATCCTTATCACTGTCTGTATGTCTGTCTGTCTGATCCCCTGGAACTGGAGATGGGCCACCATATAGTTGCTGGTAGTTGATCCCAGGTACTCTGGAAGAGGAGACAATGCTGTTAATTGTTGAGCTTTTAGAGTGGCCCCACCCTTCTTTAAATTTTTAGAAGTATATGTGAGGCTGTGTTTATGTACATCATATGCAGACCATAAGAGGGATTTAGATTCTCCAGAATCTGACACCCTCTTCTGGAGTGTCTGAACAGCTACAGTGTACTTATATCTAATAAATAAATAAATAAATAAATAAATAAATAAATAAATAAACGAACATTTTTTTTAAAAAAGGATAAGAAAGAAAGAAAGACCAGGCAGGCCTGCCATCCTTATCACTGTCTGTCTGTCTGTCTGTCTGATCCCCTGGAACTTTAGATGTGCCACCTTTTAGGTGCTGGTAGTTGATCCCAGGTTCTCTGGAAGAGGAGACAATGCTGTTAATTGTTGAGTCCTTTCAGTGGCCCCACCTATTTATAATTTTTATACGTATATGTGAGGCTGTTTTTATGTACATCATATTCAGACCATAAGAGGGATTTAGATTCTCTAGAATCTGACACCCTCTTCTGGAGTGTCTGAAGACGGCTACAGTGTACTTATATCTAATAAATAAATAAATAAATAAATAAATAAACAATTTTTAAAAAGTATAAGAAATAAAGAAAGACCAGGCAAGCCTGCCATCCTTATCTCTGTCTCTCTGTCTGTCTGTCTGTCTGTCTGATCCACTGGAACTGGAGATGGGCCACCATAAGGTGCTGGTAGTTTATTCCAGGTTCTCTGAAAGAGGAGACAATGCTGTTAATTGTTGAGCCCTCTCAGTGGCCCCACACATCTTTAAATTTTTAGAAGTATATGCGAGGCTGTGTTTATGTACATCATATGCAGACCATAACAGGGATTTAGATTCTCCAGAATCTGACACCCTCTTCTGGAGTGTCTGAAAGCAGCTACAGTGTACATATATCTAATAAATACATAAATAAATATATAAATAAACATTTTTTTAAAAAGGATAAGAAAGAAAGAAAGACCAGGCAGGCCTGCCATCCTTATCACTGTCTGTATGTCTGTCTGTCTGATCCCCTGGAACTGGAGATGGGCCACCATATAGTTGCTGGTAGTTGATCCCAGGTACTCTGGAAGAGGAGACAATGCTGTTAATTGTTGAGCTTTTAGAGTGGCCCCACCCTTCTTTAAATTTTTAGAAGTATATGTGAGGTTGTGTTTATGTACATCATATGCATACCATAAGTGGGATTTAGATTCTCCAGAATATGACACCCTCTTCTGGAGTGTCTGAACAGCTACAGTGTACTTATATTTAATAATAAATAAATAAATAAATAAATAAATAAATAAATAAATAAATAAATAAACATTTTTTTAAAAAAAGGATAAGAAAGAAAGACCAGGCAGGCCTGCCATCCTTATCACTGTCTGTCTCTCTGTCTGTCTGATCCCCTGGAACTGGAGATGGGCCACCTTTTAGGTGCTGGTAGTTGATCCCAGGTTCTCTGGAAGAGGAGACAATGCTGTTAATTGTTGAGTGCTTTCAGTGGCCCCACATATTTATAATTTTTAGAAGTATATGTGAGGCTGTGTTTATGTACATCATATTCAGACCATAAGAGGGATTTAGATTCTCTAGAATCTGACACCCTCTTCTGGAGTGTCTGAAGACGGCTACAGTGTACTTATATCTAATAAATAAATAAATAAATAAATAAACATTTTTTAAAAAGTATAAGAAATAAAGAAAGACCAGGCAGGCCTGCCATCCTTATCTCTGTCTCTCTGTCTGTCTGTCTGTCTGTCTGATCCACTGGAACTGGAGATGGGCCACCATAAGGTGCTGGTAGTTTATCCCAGGTTTCTGAAAGAGGAGACAATGCTGTTACTTGTTGAGCCCTCTCATTTGCCCCACACATCTTTAAATTTTTAGAAGTATATGTGAGGCTGTGTTTATGTACATCATATTCAGACCATAAGAGGGATTTAGATTCTCCAGAATCTGACACCCTCTTCTGGAGTGTCTGAACAGCTACAGTGTACTTATATCTAATAATAAATAAATAAATAAATAAATAAATAAATAAATAAATAAATAAACATTTTTAAAAAAAAAGGATAAGAAAGAAAGAAAGACCAGGCAGGCCTGCCATCCTTATCACTGTCTGTCTGTCTGTCTGTCTGATCCCCTGGAACTGGAGATGGGCCACCTTTTAGGTGCTGGTAGTTGATCCCAGGTTCTCTGGAAGAGGAGACAATGCTGTTCATTGTTGAGTCCTTTCAGTGGCCCCACCTATTTATAATTTTTAGACGTATATGTGAGGCTGTGTTTATGTATATCATATTCAGACCATAAGAGGGATTTAGATTCTCTAGAATCTGACACCCTCTTCTGGAGTGTCTGAAGACGGCTACAATGTACTTATATCTAATAAATACATAAATAATTAAATATATAAATAAACATTTTTTAAAAAGTATAAGAAATAAAGAAAGACCAGGCATACCTGCCATCCTTATCTCTGTCTCTCTGTCTGTCTGTCTGTCTGTCTGTCTGTCTGATCCACTGGAACTGGAGATGGGCCACCATAAGGTGCCTGTAGTTTAATCCCAGGTTCTCTGAAAGA
The DNA here is from genome assembly GCF_978045245.1 of Mus caroli. Classification (NCBI taxonomy): domain Eukaryota; kingdom Metazoa; phylum Chordata; class Mammalia; order Rodentia; family Muridae; genus Mus; species Mus caroli. The sequence continues at coordinate 103,057 of NW_028227370.1, read as the reverse complement.
GGAGACAATGCTGTTAATTGTTGAGCCCTCTCAGTGGCCCCACACATCTTTAAATTTTTAGAAGTATATGTGAGGCTCTGTTTATGTACATCATATGCAGACCATAAGAGGGATTTAGATTCTCCAGAATCTGACACCCTCTTCTGGAGTGTCTGAAGACAGCTACAGTGTACTTATATCTAATAAATACATAAATAAATAAATAAATAAACATTTTTTAAAAAACGATAAAAAAGAAAGAAAGACTAGGCAGGCCTGCCATCCTTATCACTGTCTGTATGTCTGTCTGTCTGATCCCTTGGAACTGGAGATGGACCACCATATAGTTGCTGGTAGTTGATCCCAGGTACTCTGGAAGAGGAGACAATGCTGTTAATTGTTGAGCTTTTAGAGTGGCCCCACCCTTCTTTAAATTTTTGAAGTATATGTGAGGCTGTGTTTATGTACATCATATGCAGACCATAAGAGGGATTTAGATTCTCCAGAATATGACACCCTCTTCTGAAGTGTCTGAAGACAGCTACAGTGTACTTATATCTAATAAATATATATATAAATAAATAAACATTTTTAAAATGTATAAGAAGAAAGAAAAACCAGGCAGGCCTGCAATCCTTGTCTGTCTGTCTGTATGTATGTCTGTCTGATCCCCTGGAACTGGAGATGGGCCACAATATAGGTGCTGGTAGTTGATCCCAGGTCCTCTGGAAGAGGAGACAATGCTGTTAATTGTTGAGCCCTTTCAGTGGCCCCAACCATCTTTAAATTTTTAGAAGTATATGTGAGGCTGTGTTTATGTACATCATATGCAGACCATAAGTGGGATATAGATTATCCAGAATCTGACACCCTCTTCTGGAGAGTCTGAAGACAGCTACAGTGTACTTATATCTAATAAATACATAAATAAATAAATTAATTAATTAATGAATAAATAAATAAATAAATAAACAATTTTAAAAAGGATAAGAAAGAAAGAAAAATCAGGCAGGACTGCCATCCTTATCTCTGTCTGTCTGTCTGTCTGTCTGATCCCCTGCAACTTGAGATGGGCCACCACATAGTTGCTGGTAGTTGATCCCACGTTCTCTGGAAGAGGAGACAATGGTGTTAATTGTTGAGCCCTCTCAGTGGCCCCACACATCTTTAAATTTTTAGAAGTATATGCGAGGCTGTGTTTATGTACATCATATGCAGACCATAACAGGGATTTAGATTCTCCAGAATCTGACACCCTCTTCTGGAGTGTCTGAAAGCAGCTACAGTGTACATATATCTAATAAATACATAAATAAATATATAAATAAACATTTTTTTAAAAAGGATAAGAAAGAAAGAAAGACCAGGCAGGCCTGCCATCCTTATCACTGTCTGTATGTCTGTCTGTCTGATCCCCTGGAACTGGAGATGGGCCACCATATAGTTGCTGGTAGTTGATCCCAGGTACTCTGGAAGAGGAGACAATGCTGTTAATTGTTGAGCTTTTAGAGTGGCCCCACCCTTCTTTAAATTTTTAGAAGTATATGTGAGGTTGTGTTTATGTACATCATATGCATACCATAAGTGGGATTTAGATTCTCCAGAATATGACACCCTCTTCTGGAGTGTCTGAACAGCTACAGTGTACTTATATTTAATAATAAATAAATAAATAAATAAATAAATAAATAAATAAATAAATAAATAAACATTTTTTTAAAAAAAGGATAAGAAAGAAAGACCAGGCAGGCCTGCCATCCTTATCACTGTCTGTCTCTCTGTCTGTCTGATCCCCTGGAACTGGAGATGGGCCACCTTTTAGGTGCTGGTAGTTGATCCCAGGTTCTCTGGAAGAGGAGACAATGCTGTTAATTGTTGAGTGCTTTCAGTGGCCCCACATATTTATAATTTTTAGAAGTATATGTGAGGCTGTGTTTATGTACATCATATTCAGACCATAAGAGGGATTTAGATTCTCTAGAATCTGACACCCTCTTCTGGAGTGTCTGAAGACGGCTACAGTTTACTTATATCTAATAAATAAATAAATAAATAAATAAATAAATAAATAAACATTTTTTAAAAAGTATAAGAAATAAAGAAAGACCAGGCAGGCCTGCCATCCTTATCTCTGTCTCTCTGTCTGTCTGTCTGTCTGTCTGATCCACTGGAACTGGAGATGGGCCACCATAAGGTGCTGGTAGTTTATCCCAGGTTTCTGAAAGAGGAGACAATGCTGTTACTTGTTGAGCCCTCTCATTTGCCCCACACATCTTTAAATTTTTAGAAGTATATGTGAGGCTGTGTTTATGTACATCATATTCAGACCATAAGAGGGATTTAGATTCTCCAGAATCTGACACCCTCTTCTGGAGTGTCTGAACAGCTACAGTGTACTTATATCTAATAATAAATAAATAAATAAATAAATAAATAAATAAATAAATAAATAAACATTTTTTAAAAAAAAGGATAAGAAAGAAAGAAAGACCAGGCAGGCCTGCCATCCTTATCACTGTCTGTCTGTCTGTCTGTCTGATCCCCTGGAACTGGAGATGGGCCACCTTTTAGGTGCTGGTAGTTGATCCCAGGTTCTCTGGAAGAGGAGACAATGCTGTTCATTGTTGAGTCCTTTCAGTGGCCCCACCTATTTATAATTTTTAGACGTATATGTGAGGCTGTGTTTATGTACATCATATTCAGACCATAAGAGGGATTTAGATTCTCTAGAATCTGACACCCTCTTCTGGAGTGTCTGAAGACGGCTACAATGTACTTATATCTAATAAATACATAAATAATTAAATATATAAATAAACATTTTTTAAAAAGTATAAGAAATAAAGAAAGACCAGGCAGACCTGCCATCCTTATCTCTGTCTCTCTGTCTGTCTGTCTGTCTGTCTGTCTGATCCACTGGAACTGGAGATGGGCCACCATAAGGTGCCTGTAGTTTAATCCCAGGTTCTCTGAAAGAGGAGACAATGCTGTTAATTGTTGAGCCCTCTCAGTGGCCCCACACATCTTTAAATTTTTAGAAGTATATGTGAGGCTCTGTTTATGTACATCATATGCAGACCATAAGAGGGATTTAGATTCTCCAGAATCTGACACCCTCTTCTGGAGTGTCTGAAGACAGCTACAGTGTACTTATATCTAATAAATACATAAATAAATAAATAAATAAACATTTTTTAAAAAACGATAAAAAAGAAAGAAAGACTAGGCAGGCCTGCCATCCTTATCACTGTCTGTATGTCTGTCTGTCTGATCCCTTGGAACTGGAGATGGACCACCATATAGTTGCTGGTAGTTGATCCCAGGTACTCTGGAAGAGGAGACAATGCTGTTAATTGTTGAGCTTTTAGAGTGGCCCCACCCTTCTTTAAATTTTTGAAGTATATGTGAGGCTGTGTTTATGTACATCATATGCAGACCATAAGAGGGATTTAGATTCTCCAGAATATGACACCCTCTTCTGAAGTGTCTGAAGACAGCTACAGTGTACTTATATCTAATAAATATATATATAAATAAATAAACATTTTTAAAATGTATAAGAAGAAAGAAAAACCAGGCAGGCCTGCAATCCTTGTCTGTCTGTCTGTATGTATGTCTGTCTGATCCCCTGGAACTGGAGATGGGCCACAATATAGGTGCTGGTAGTTGATCCCAGGTCCTCTGGAAGAGGAGACAATGCTGTTAATTGTTGAGCCCTTTCAGTGGCCCCAACCATCTTTAAATTTTTAGAAGTATATGTGAGGCTGTGTTTATGTACATCATATGCAGACCATAAGTGGGATATAGATTATCCAGAATCTGACACCCTCTTCTGGAGAGTCTGAAGACAGCTACAGTGTACTTATATCTAATAAATACATAAATAAATAAATTAATTAATTAATGAATAAATAAATAAATAAACAATTTTAAAAAGGATAAGAAAGAAAGAAAAATCAGGCAGGACTGCCATCCTTATCTCTGTCTGTCTGTCTGTCTGTCTGATCCCCTGCAACTTGAGATGGGCCACCACATAGTTGCTGGTAGTTGATCCCACGTTCTATGGAAGAGGAGACAATGGTGTTAATTGTTGAGCCCTTTCAGTGGGCCCACCCATCTTTAAATTTTTAGAAGTATATGTGAGGCTGTGTTTATGTACATCATATGCAGACCATAAGAGGGATTTAGATTCTCCAGAATCTGACACCCTCTTCTGGAGTGTCTGAACAGCTACAGTGTACTTATATCTAATAATAAATAAATAAATAAATAAATAAATAAATAAATAAACATTTTTTTAAAAAAGGATAAGAAAGAAAGAAAGACCAGGCAGGCCTGCCATCCTTATCACTGTCTGTCTGTCTGTCTGTCTGATCCCCTGGAACTGGAGATGGGCCACCTTTTAGGTGCTGGTAGTTGATCCCAGGTTCTCTGGAAGAGGAGACAATGCTGTTAATTGTTGAGTCCTTTCAGTGGCCCCACCTATTTATAATTTTTAGACGTATATGTGAGGCTGTGTTTATGTACATCATATTCAGACCATAAGAGGGATTTAGATTCTCTAGAATCTGACACCCTCTTCTGGAGTGTCTGAAGACGGCTACAGTGTACTTATATCTAATAAATACATAAATAAATAAATAAATAAATAAATAAATAAATAAACAATTTTTTAAAAGTATAAGAAATAAAGAAAGACCAGGCAGGCCTGCCATCCTTATCTCTGTCTCTCTGTCTGTCTGTCTGTCTGTCTGATCCACTGGAACTGGAGATGGGCCACCATAAGGTGCTGGTAGTTTATCCCAGGTTCTCTGAAAGAGGAGACAATGCTGTTAATTGTTGAGCCCTCTCAGTGGCCCCACACATCTTTAAATTTTTAGAAGTATATGCGAGGCTGTGTTTAAGTACATCATATGCAGACCATAACAGGGATTTAGATTCTCCAGAATCTGACACCCTCTTCTGGAGTGTCTGAAAGCAGCTACAGTGTACATATATCTAATAAATACATAAATAAATATATAAATAAACATTTTTTTAAAAAGGATACGAAAGAAAGAAAGACCAGGCAGGCCTGCCATCCTTATCACTGTCTGTATGTCACTCTGTCTGATCCCCTGGAACTGGAGATGGGCCACCATATAGTTGCTGGTAGTTGATCCTAGGTACTCTGGAAGAGGAGACAATGCTGTTAATTGTTGAGCTTTTAGAGTGGCCCCACCCTTCTTTTAATTTTTAGAAGTATATGTGAGGCTGTGTTTATGTACATCATATGCATACCATAAGTGGGATTTAGATTCTCCAGAATATGATACCCTCTTCTGGAGTGTCTGAACAGCTACAGTGTACTTATATCTAATAATAAATAAATAAATAAATAAATAAATAAATAAACATTTTTTTAAAAAAGGATAAGAAAGAAAGACCAGGCAGGTCTGCCATCCTTATCACTTTCTGTCTCTCTGTCTGTCTGATCCCCTGGAACTGGAGATGGGCCAACTTTTAGGTGCTGGTAGTTGATCCCAGGTTCTCTGGAAGAGGAGACAATGCTGTTAATTGTTGAGTCCTTTCAGTGGCCCCACCTATTTATAATTTTTAGAAGTATATGTGAGGCTGTGTTTATGTACATCATATTCAGACCATAAGAGGGATTTAGATTCTCTAGAATCTGACACCCTCTTCTGGAGTGTCTGAAGACGGCTACAATGTACTTATATCTAATAAATACATAAATAAATAAATAAATAAATAAATAAATAAATAAATAAACATTTTTTAAAAAGTATAAGAAATAAAGAAAGACCAGGCAAACCTGCCATCCTTATCTGTGATCTCTGTCTGTCTGTCTGTCTGTCTGATCCACTGGAACTGGAGATGGGCCACAATAAGGTGCTGGTAGTTTATCCCAGTTTCTCTGAAAGAGGAGACAATGCTGTTAATTGTTGAGCCCTCTCAGTGGCCCCACACATCTTTAAATTTTTAGAAGTATATGTGAGGCTCTGTTATGTACATCATATGCAGACCATAAGAGGGATTTAGATTCTCCAGAATCTGACACCCTCTTCTGGAGTGTCTGAAGACAGCTACAGTGTACTTATATCTAATAAATACATAAATAAATAAATAAATAAACATTTTTTTAAAAAGGATAAGAAAGAAAGAAAGACCAGGCAGGCCTGCCATCCTTATCACTGTCTGTATGTCTGTCTGTCTGATCCCTTGGAACTGGAGATGGACCACCATATAGTTGCTGGTAGTTGATCCCAGGTACTCTGGAAGAGGAGACAATGCTGTTAATTGTTGAGCTTTTAGAGTGGCCCCACCCTTCTTTAAATTTTTAGAAGTATATGTGAGGCTGTGTTTATGTACATCATATGCAGTCCATAAGAGGGATTTAGATTCTCCAGAATATGACACCCTCTTCAGAAGTGTCTGAAGACAGCTACAGTGTACTTATATCTAATAAATATATATATAAATAAATAAACATTTTTAAAATGTATAAGAAGAAAGAAAAACCAGGCAGGCCTGCAATCCTTGTCTGTCTGTATGTATGTATGTCTGTCTGATCCCCTGGAACTGGAGATGGGCCACAATATAGGTGCTGGTAGTTGATCCCAGGTCCTCTGGAAGAGGAGACAATGCTGTTAATTGTTGAGCACTTTCAGTGGCCCCAACCATCTTTAAATTTTTAGAAGTATATATGAGGCTGTGTTTATGTACATCATATGCAGACCATAAGAGGGATATAGATTATCCAGAATCTGACACCCTCTTCTGGAGAGTCAGAAGACAGCTACAGTGTACTTATATCTAATAAATAAATAAATAAATTAATTAATTAATTAATTAATTAATTAATGAATAAATAAATAAATAAATAAATAAATAAACAATTTTAAAAAGGATAAGAAAGAAAGAAAAATCAGGCAGGACTGCCATCCTTATCTCTGTTTGTCTGTCTGTCTGTCTGATCCCCTGCAACTTGAGATGGGCCACCACATAGTTGCTGGTAGTTGATCCCATGTTCTCTGGAAGAGGAGACAATGGTGTTAATTGTTGAGCCCTTTCAGTGGGCCCACCCATCTTTAAATTTTTAGAAGTATATGTGAGGCTGTGTTTATGTACATCATATGCAGACCATAAGAGGGATTTAGATTCTCCAGAATCTGACACCCTCTTCTGGAGTGTCTGAAAGCAGCTACAGTGTACATATATCTAATAAATACATAAATAAATATATAAATAAACATTTTTTTAAAAAGGATAAGAAAGAAAGAAAGACCAGGCAGGCCTGCCATCCTTATCACTGTCTGTATGTCTCTCTGTCTGATCCCCTGGAACTGGAGATGGGCCACCATATAGTTGCTGGTAGTTGATCCCAAGTACTTTGGAAGAGGAGACAATGCTGTTAATTGTTGAGCTTTTAGAGTGGCCAAACCCTTCTTTAAATTTTTAGTATTATATGTGAGGCTGTGTTTATGTACATCATATGCAGACCATAAGAGTGATTTAGATTCTCCAGAATCTGACACCCTCTTCTGGAGTGTCTGAACAGCTACATTGTACTTATATCTAATAATAAATAAATAAATAAATAAATAAATAAATAAATAAATAAATAAATAAACATTTTTTTAAAAAAAGGATGAGAAAGAAAGAAAGACCAGGCAGGCCTGCCATCCTTATCAGTGTCTGTCTGTCTGTATGTCTGATCCCCTGGAACTGGAGATGGGCCACCTTTTAGGTGCTGGTAGTTGATCCCAGGTTCTCTGGAAGAGGAGACAATGCTGTTAATTGTTGAGTCCTTTCAGTGGCCCCACCTATTTATAATTTTTAGAAGTATATGTGAGGCTGTGTTTATGTACATCATATTCAGACCATAAGAAGGATTTAGATTCTCTAGAATCTGACACCCTCTTCTGGAGTGTCTGAAGACGGCTACAATGTACTTATATCTAATAAATACATAAATAAATAAATAAATAAATAAATAAATAAATAAATAACATTTTTTAAAAAGTATAAGAAATAAAGAAAGACCAGGCAGACCTGCCATCCTTATCTCTGTCTCTCTGTCTGTCTGTCTGTCTGTCTGTCTGATCCACTGGAACTGGAGATGGGCCACCATAAGGTGCTGGTAGTTTATCCCAGGTTCTCTGAAAGAGGAGACAATGCTGTTAATTGTTGAGCCCTCTCAGTGGCCCCACACATCTTTAAATTTTTAGAAGTATATGTGAGGCTCTGTTTATGTACATCATATGCAGACCATAAGAGGGATTTATTTTCTCCAGAATCTGACACCCTCTTCTGGAGTGTCTGAAGACAGCTACAGTGTACTTATATCTAATAAATACATAAATAAATAAATAAATAAATAAACATTTTTTTAAAAAGGATAAGAAAGAAAGAAAGACCAGGCAGGCCTGCCATCCTTATCACTGTCTGTATGTCTGTCTGTCTGATCCCCTGGAACTGGAGATGGGACACCATATAGTTGCTGGTAGTTGATCCCAGGTACTCTGGAAGAGGAGACAATGCTGTTAATTGTTGAGCTTTTAGAGTGGCCACACCTTTCTTTAATTTTTAGAAGTATATGTGAGGCTGTGTTTATGTACATCATATGCAGACCATAAGAGGGATTTAGATTCTCCAGAATCTGACACCCTCTTCTGGAGTGTCTGAACAGCTACAGTGTACTTATATCTAATAATAAATAAATAAATAAATAAATAAATAAATAAATAAATAAACATTTTTTTAAAAAAGGATAAGAAAGAAAGATAGACCAGGCAGGCCTGCCATCCTTATCACTGTCTGTCTGTCTGTCTGTCTGTCTGTCTGATCCCCTGGAACTGGAGAATGGCCACCTTTTAGTTGCTGGTAGTTGATCCCAGGTTCTCTGGAAGAGGAGACAATGCTTTTAATTGTTGAGTCCTTTCAGTGGCCCCACCTATTTATAATTTTTAGAAGTATATGTGAGGCTGTGTTTATGTACATCATATTCAGACCATAAGAGGGATTTAGATTCTCTAGAATCTGACACCCTCTTCTGGAGTGTCTGAAGACGGCTACAGTGTACTTATATCTAATTAATAAATAAATAAATAAATAAATAAATAAATAATTAAATAAACAATTTTTAAAAAGTATAAGAAATAAAGAAAGACCAGGCAGGCCTGCCATCCTTATCTCTGTCTCTCTGTCTCTCTGTCTGTCTGTCTGATCCACTGGAACTGGAGATGGGCCACCATAAGGTGCTGGTAGTTTATCCCAGGTTCTCTGAAAGAGGAGACAATGCTGTTAATTGTTGAGCCCTCTCAGTGGCCCCACACATCTTTAAATTTTTAGAAGTATATGTGAGGCTTTGTTTATGTACAACATATAGAGACCATAAGAGGGATTTAGATTCTCCAGAATCTGACACCCTCTTCTGGAGTGTCTGAAGACAGCTACAGTGTACTTATATCTAATAAATACATAAATAAATATATAAATAAACATTTTTTAAAAAGGATAAGAAAGAAAGAAAGACCAGGCAGGCCTGCCATCCTTATCACTGTCTGTATGTCTGTCTGTCTGATCCTCTGGAACTGGAGATGAACCACCATATAGTTGCTGGTAGTTGATCCCAGGTACTCTGGAAGAGGAGACAATGCTGTTAATTGTTGAGCTTTTAGAGTGGCCCCACCCTTCTTTAAATTTTTAGAAGTATATGTGAGGCTGTGTTTATGTACATCATATGCAGTCCATAAGAGGGATTTAGATTCTCCAGAATATGACACCCTCTTCTGAAGTGTCTGAAGACAGCTACAGTGTACTTATATCTAATAAATATATATATAAATAAATAAACATTTTTAAAATGTATAAGAAGAAAGAAAAACCAGGCAGGCCTGCAATCCTTGTCTGTCTGTCTGTATGTCTGTCTGTCTGATCGCCTGGAACTGGAGATGGGCCACAATATAGTTGCTGGTAGTTGATCCCAGGTCCTCTGGAAGAAGAGACAATGCTGTTAATTGTTGAGCCCTTTCAGTGGCTCCACCTATCTTTAAATTTTTAGAAGTATATGTTAGGCTGTGTTTACGTACATCATATGCAGACCATAAGAGGGATTTAGATTCTCCAGAATCTGACACCCACTTCTGGAGTGTCTGAAGACAACTACAGTGTACTTATATCTAATAAATACATAAATAAATGAATAAATGAATAAATAAATAAATAAATAAATAAACATTATTTTAAAAGGATAAGAAAGAAAGATAAACCAGGCAGGTCTGCCCTCCTTATCTCTGTCTGTCTGTCTGTCTGTCTGATCCCCTGGAACTGGAGATGGGCCACCTTTTAGGTGCTGGTAGTTGATCCCAGGTTCTCTGGAAGAGGAGACAATGCTGTTAATTGTTGAGTCCTTTCAGTGGCCCCACCTATTTTTAAATATTTAGCGGTATATGTGAGGCTGTGTTTATGTACATCATATTCAGACCATAAGAGGGATTTAGATTCTCTAGAATCTGACACCCTCTTCTGGAGTGTCTGAAGACGGCTACAATGTACTTATATCTAATAAATACATAAATAAATAAATAAATAAATAAATAAATAAATAAATAAACATTTTTTAAAAAGTATAAGAAATAAAGAAAGACCAGGCAGGCCTGCCATCCATATCTCTGTCTCTCTGTCTGTCTGTCTGTCTGATCCTCTGGAACTGGAGATGGGCCACCATAAGGTGCTGGTAGTTTATCCCAGGTTCTCTGAAAGAGGAGACAATGCTGTTAATTGTTGAGCCCTCTCAGTGGCCCCACCCATCTTTAAATTTTTAGAAGTATATGAGAGGCTGTGTTTATGTACCGAATATGCAGACAATAAGAGGGATTTAGATTCTCCAGAATCTGACACCCTCTTCTGGAGTGTCTGAAGACAGCTACAGTGTACATATATCTAATAAATACATAAATAAATATATAAATAAACATTTTTTAAAAAAGGATAAGAAAGAAAGAAAGACCAGGCAGGCCTGCCATCCTTATCACTGTCTGTATGTCTGTCTGTCTGATCCCCTGGAACTGGAGATGGGCCACCATATAGTTGCTGGTAGTTGATCCCAGGTACTCTGGAAGAGGAGACAATGCTGTTAATTGTTGAGCTTTTAGAGTGGCCCCACCCTTCTTTAAATTTTTAGAAATATATGTGAGGCTGTGTTTATGTACATCATATGCAGACCATAAGAGGGATTTAGATTCTCCAGAATATGACACCCTCTTCTGAAGTGTCTGAAGACAGCTACAGTGTACTTATATCTAATAAATATATATATAAATAAATAAACATTTTTAAAATGTATAAGAAGAAAGAAAAACCAGGCAGGCCTGCAATCCTTGTCTGTCTGTCTGTATGTATGTCTGTCTGAACCCCTGGAACTGGAGATGGGCCACAATATAGGTGCTGGTAGTTGATCCCAGGTCCTCTGGAAGAGGAGACAATGCTGTTAATTGTTGAGCACTTTCAGTGGCCCCAACCATCTTTAAATTTTTAGAAGTATATGTGAGGCTGTGTTTATGTACATCATATGCAGACCATAAGAGGGATATAGATTATCCAGAATCTGACACCCTCTTCTGGAGAGTCTGAAGACAGCTACAGTGTACTTATATCTAATAAATTAATTAATTAATTAATTAATTAATTAATTAATAAATAAATAAATAAATAAACAATTTTAAAAAGGATAAGAAAGAAAGAAAAATCAGGCAGGACTGCCATCCTTATCTCTGTCTGTCTGTCTGTCTGTCTGATCCCCTGCAACTTGAGATGGGCCACCACATAGTTGCTGGTAGTTGATCCCATGTTCTCTGGAAGAGGAGACAATGGTGTTAATTGTTGAGCCCTTTCAGTGGGCCCACCCATCTTTAAATTTTTAGAAGTATATGTGAGGCTGTGTTTATGTACATCATATGCAGACCATAAGAGGGATTTAGATTCTCCAGAATCTGACACCCTCTTCTGGAGTGTCTGAAAGCAGCTACAGTGTACATATATCTAATAAATACATAAATAAATATATAAATAAACATTTTTTTAAAAAGGATAAGAAAGAAAGAAAGACCAGGCAGGCCTGCCATCCTTATCACTGTCTGTATGTCTCTCTGTCTGATCCCCTGGAACTGGAGATGGGCCACCATATAGTTGCTGGTAGTTGATCCCAAGTACTCTGGAAGAGGAGACAATGCTGTTAATTGTTGAGCTTTTAGAGTGGCCAAACCCTTCTTTAAATTTTTAGAATTATATGTGAGGCTGTGTTTATGTACATCATATGCAGACCATAAGAGGGATTTAGATTCTCCAGAAACTGACACCCTCTTCTGGAGTGTCTGAACAGCTACAGTGTACTTATATCTAATAATAAATAAATAAATAAATAAATAAATAAATAAATAAATAAATAAATAAATAAACATTTTTTTAAAAAAAGGATAAGAAAGAAAGAAAGACCAGGCAGGCCTGCCATCCTTATCACTGTCTGTCTGTCTGTCTGTCTGATCCCCTGGAACTGGAGATGGGCCACCTTTTAGGTGCTGTTAGTTGATCCCAGGTTCTCTGGAAGAGGAGACAATGCTGTTAATTGTTGAGTCCTTTCAGTGGCCCCACCTATTTATAATTTTTATACGTATATGTGAGGCTGTGTTTATGTACATCATATTCAGACCATAAGAGGGATTTAGATTCTCTAGAATCTGACACCCTCTTCTGGAGTGTCTGAAGACGGCTACAATGTACTTATATCTAATAAATACATAAATACATAAATAAATAAATAAATAAATGAATAAATAAACAAACATTTTTTAAAAAGTATAAGAAATAAAGAAAGACCAGGCAGACCTGCCATCCTTATCTCTGTCTCTCTGTCTGTCTGTCTGTCTGTCTGATCCCCTGGAACTGGAGATGGGCCACCATAAGGTGCTGTTAGTTTATCCCAGGTTCTCTGAAAGAGGAGACAATGCTGTTAATTGTTGAGCCCTCTCAGTGGCCCCACACATCTTTAAATTTTTAGAAGTATATGTGAGGCTCTGTTTATGTACATCATATGCAGATGATAAGAGGGATTTAGATTGTCCAGAATCTGACACCCTCTTCTGGAGTGTCTGAAGACAGCTACAGTGTACTTATATCTAATAAATACATAAATAAATAAATAAATAAACATTTTTTTAAAAAGGATAAGAAAGAAAGAAAGACCAGGCAGGCCTGCCATCCTTATCACTGTCTGTATATCTGTCTGTCTGATCCCCTGGAACTGGAGATGGGACACCATATAGTTGCTGGTAGTTGATCCCAGGTACTCTGGAAGAGGAGACAATGCTGTTAATTGTTGAGCTTTTAGAGTGGCCCCACCTTTCTTTAATTTTTAGAAGTATATGTGAGGCTTTGTTTATGTACATCATATGCAGACCATAAGAGGGATTTAGATTCTCCAGAATCTGACACCCTCTTCTGGAGTGTCTGAACAGCTACAGTATACTTATATCTAATAATAAATGAATAAATAAATAATTAAATAAATAAATAAATAAACATTTTTTTAAAAAAGGATAAGAAAGAAAGATAGACCAGGCAGGCCTGCCATCCTTATCACTGTCTGTCTGTCTGTCTGTCTGATCCCCTGGAACTGGAGATGGGCCACCTTTTAGGTGCTGGTAGTTGATCCCAGGTTCTCTGGAAGAGGAGACAATGCTGTTAATTGTTGAGTCCTTTCAGTGGCCCCACCTATTTATAATTTTTAGAAGTATATGTGAGGCTGTGTTTATGTACATCATATTCAGACCATAAGAGGGATTTAGATTCTCTAGAATCTGACACCCTCTTCTGGAGTGTCTGAAGACGGCTACAGTGTACTTATATCTAATAAATACATAAATAAATAAATAAATAAATAAACATTTTTTAAAAAGTATAAGAAATAAAGAAAGACCAGGCAGACCTGCCATCCTTATCTATGTCTCTCTGTCTCTCTGTCTGTCTGTCTGATCCACTGGAAGTGGAGATGGGCCACCATAAGGTGCTGGTAGTTTATCCCAGGTTCTCTTAAAGAGGAGACAATGCTGTTAATTGTTGAGCCCTCTCAGTGGCCCCACACATCTTTAAATTTTTAGAAGTATATGTGAGGCTTTGTTTATGTACATCATATACAGACCATAAGAGGGATTTAGATTCTCCAGAATCTGACACCCTCTTCTGGGGTGTCTGAAGACAGCTACAGTGTACTTATATCTAATAAATACATAAATAAATATATAAATAAACATTTTTTTAAAAAGGATAAGAAAGAAAGAAAGACCAGGCAGGCCTGCCATCCTTATCACTGTCTGTATGTCTGTCTGTCTGATCCTCTGGAACTGGAGATGAACCACCATATAGTTGCTGGTAGTTGATCCCAGGTACTCTGGAAGAGGAGACAATGCTGTTAATTGTTGAGCTTTTAGAGTGGCCCCACCCTTCTTTAAATTTTTAGAAGTATATGTGAGGCTGTGTTTATGTACATCATATGCAGTCCATAAGAGGGATTTAGATTCTCCAGAATATGACACCCTCTTCTGAAGTGTCTGAAGACAGCTACAGTGTACTTATATCTAATAAATATATATATAAATAAATAAACATTTTTAAAATGTATAAGAAGAAAGAAAAACCAGGCAGGCCTGCAATCCTTGTCTGTCTGTCTGTATGTCTGTCTGTCTGATCCACTGGAACTGGAGATGGGCCACCATAAGGTGCTGGCAGTTGATCCCAGGTTCTCTGAAAGAGGAAACAATGCTGTTAATTGTTGAGCCCTTTCAGTTGCCCCACCCATCTTTAAATTTTTAGAAGTATATGCAAGGCTGTGTTTATGTACCGAATATGCAGACCATAAGAGGGATTTAGATTCTCCAGAATATGACACCCTCTTCTGGAGTGTCTGAAGACAGCTACAGTGTACTTATATCTAATAAATTCATAAATAAACAAATAAACATTTTTAAAAAAGGATAATAAAGAAAGAGAGACCAGGCAGGCCTGTCATCCTTGTCTGTCTGTCTGTCTGTCTGATCCCCTGGAACTGGAGATGGGCCACCATATAATTGCTGGTAGTTGATCCCAGGTTCTCTGGAAGAGGAGACAATGCTGTTAATTGTTGAGTCCTTTCAGTGGCCCCACCTATTTTTAAATATTTAGCGGTATATGTGAGGCTGTGTTTATGTACATCATATTCAGACCATAAGAGGGATTTAGATTCTCTAGAATCTGACACCCTCTTCTGGAGTGTCTGAAGACGGCTACAATGTACTTATATCTAATAAATACATAAATAAATAAATAAATAAATAAATAAATAAATAAATAAATAAACATTTTTTAAAAAGTATAAGAAATAAAGAAAGACCAGGCAGGCCTGCCATCCATATCTCTGTCTCTCTGTCTGTCTGTCTGTCTGATCCTCTGGAACTGGAGATGGGCCACCATAAGGTGCTGGTAGTTTATCCCAGGTTCTCTGAAAGAGGAGACAATGCTGTTAATTGTTGAGCCCTCTCAGTGGCCCCACCCATCTTTAAATTTTTAGAAGTATATGAGAGGCTGTGTTTATGTACCGAATATGCAGACAATAAGAGGGATTTAGATTCTCCAGAATCTGACACCCTCTTCTGGAGTGTCTGAAGACAGCTACAGTGTACATATATCTAATAAATACATAAATAAATATATAAATAAACATTTTTTAAAAAAGGATAAGAAAGAAAGAAAGACCAGGCAGGCCTGCCATCCTTATCACTGTCTGTATGTCTGTCTGTCTGATCCCCTGGAACTGGAGATGGGCCACCATATAGTTGCTGGTAGTTGATCCCAGGTACTCTGGAAGAGGAGACAATGCTGTTAATTGTTGAGCTTTTAGAGTGGCCCCACCCTTCTTTAAATTTTTAGAAATATATGTGAGGCTGTGTTTATGTACATCATATGCAGACCATAAGAGGGATTTAGATTCTCCAGAATATGACACCCTCTTCTGAAGTGTCTGAAGACAGCTACAGTGTACTTATATCTAATAAATATATATATAAATAAATAAACATTTTTAAAATGTATAAGAAGAAAGAAAAACCAGGCAGGCCTGCAATCCTTGTCTGTCTGTCTGTATGTATGTCTGTCTGAACCCCTGGAACTGGAGATGGGCCACAATATAGGTGCTGGTAGTTGATCCCAGGTCCTCTGGAAGAGGAGACAATGCTGTTAATTGTTGAGCACTTTCAGTGGCCCCAACCATCTTTAAATTTTTAGAAGTATATGTGAGGCTGTGTTTATGTACATCATATGCAGACCATAAGAGGGATATAGATTATCCAGAATCTGACACCCTCTTCTGGAGAGTCTGAAGACAGCTACAGTGTACTTATATCTAATAAATAAATAAATTAATTAATTAATTAATTAATTAATGAATAAATAAATAAATAAATAAACAATTTTAAAAAGGATAAGAAAGAAAGAAAAATCAGGCAGGACTGCCATCCTTATCTCTGTCTGTCTGTCTGTCTGTCTGATCCCCTGCAACTTGAGATGGGCCACCACATAGTTGCTGGTAGTTGATCCCATGTTCTCTGGAAGAGGAGACAATGGTGTTAATTGTTGAGCCCTTTCAGTGGGCCCACCCATCTTTAAATTTTTAGAAGTATATGTGAGGCTGTGTTTATGTACATCATATGCAGACCATAAGAGAGATTTAGATTCTCCAGAATCTGACACCCTCTTCTGGAGTGTCTGAAAGCAGCTACAGTGTACATATATCTAATAAATACATAAATAAATATATAAATAAACATTTTTTTAAAAAGGATAAGAAAGAAAGAAAGACCAGGCAGGCCTGCCATCCTTATCACTGTCTGTATGTCTCTCTGTCTGATCCCCTGGAACTGGAGATGGGCCACCATATAGTTGCTGGTAGTTGATCCCAAGTACTCTGGAAGAGGAGACAATGCTGTTAATTGTTGAGCTTTTAGAGTGGCCAAACCCTTCTTTAAATTTTTAGAATTATATGTGAGGCTGTGTTTATGTACATCATATGCAGACCATAAGAGGGATTTAGATTCTCCAGAAACTGACACCCTCTTCTGGAGTGTCTGAACAGCTACAGTGTACTTATATCTAATAATAAATAAATAAATAAATAAATAAATAAATAAATAAATAAATAAATAAACATTTTTTTAAAAAAAGGATAAGAAAGAAAGAAAGACCAGGCAGGCCTGCCATCCTTATCACTGTCTGTCTGTCTGTCTGTCTGATCCCCTGGAACTGGAGATGGGCCACCTTTTAGGTGCTGTTAGTTGATCCCAGGTTCTCTGGAAGAGGAGACAATGCTGTTAATTGTTGAGTCCTTTCAGTGGCCCCACCTATTTATAATTTTTAGAAGTATATGTGAGGCTGTGTTTATGTACATCATATTCAGACCATAAGAGGGATTTAGATTCTCTAGAATCTGACACCCTCTTCTGGAGTGTCTGAAGACGGCTACAATGTACTTATATCTAATAAATACATAAATACATAAATAAATAAATAAATAAATGAATAAATAAACAAACATTTTTTAAAAAGTATAAGAAATAAAGAAAGACCAGGCAGACCTGCCATCCTTATCTCTGTCTCTCTGTCTGTCTGTCTGTCTGTCTGATCCCCTGGAACTGGAGATGGGCCACCATAAGGTGCTGTTAGTTTATCCCAGGTTCTCTGAAAGAGGAGACAATGCTGTTAATTGTTGAGCCCTCTCAGTGGCCCCACACATCTTTAAATTTTTAGAAGTATATGTGAGGCTCTGTTTATGTACATCATATGCAGATGATAAGAGGGATTTAGATTGTCCAGAATCTGACACCCTCTTCTGGAGTGTCTGAAGACAGCTACAGTGTACTTATATCTAATAAATACATAAATAAATAAATAAATAAACATTTTTTAAAAAAGGATAAGAAAGAAAGAAAGACCAGGCAGGCCTGCCATCCTTATCACTGTCTGTATATCTGTCTGTCTGATCCCCTGGAACTGGAGATGGGACACCATATAGTTGCTGGTAGTTGATCCCAGGTACTCTGGAAGAGGAGACAATGCTGTTAATTGTTGAGCTTTTAGAGTGGCCCCACCTTTCTTTAATTTTTAGAAGTATATGTGAGGCTTTGTTTATGTACATCATATGCAGACCATAAGAGGGATTTAGATTCTCCAGAATCTGACACCCTCTTCTGGAGTGTCTGAACAGCTACAGTATAATTATATCTAATAATAAATGAATAAATAAATAAATAAATAAATAAATAAATAAATAAACATTTTTTTAAAAAAGGATAAGAAAGAAAGATAGACCAGGCAGGCCTGCCATCCTTATCACTGTCTGTCTGTCTGTCTGTCTGATCCCCTGGAACTGGAGATGGGCCACCTTTTAGGTGCTGGTAGTTGATCCCAGGTTCTCTGGAAGAGGAGACAATGCTGTTAATTGTTGAGTCCTTTCAGTGGCCCCACCTATTTATAATTTTAAGAAGTATATGTGAGGCTGTGTTTATGTACATCATATTCAGACCATAAGAGGGATTTAGATTCTCTAGAATCTGACACCCTCTTCTGGAGTGTCTGAAGATGGCTACAGTGTACTTATATCTAATAAATACATAAATAAATAAATAAATAAATAAACATTTTTTAAAAAGTATAAGAAATAAAGAAAGACCAGGCAGACCTGCCATCCTTATCTATGTCTCTCTGTCTCTCTGTCTGTCTGTCTGATCCACTGGAAGTGGAGATGGGCCACCATAAGGTGCTGGTAGTTTATCCCAGGTTCTCTTAAAGAGGAGACAATGCTGTTAATTGTTGAGCCCTCTCAGTGGCCCCACACATCTTTAAATTTTTAGAAGTATATGTGAGGCTTTGTTTATGTACATCATATACAGACCATAAGAGGGATTTAGATTCTCCAGAATCTGACACCCTCTTCTGGAGTGTCTGAAGACAGCTACAGTGTACTTATATCTAATAAATACATAAATAAATATATAAATAAACATTTTTTTAAAAAGGATAAGAAAGAAAGAAAGACCAGGCAGGCCTGCCATCCTTATCACTGTCTGTATGTCTGTCTGTCTGATCCTCTGGAACTGGAGATGAACCACCATATAGTTGCTGGTAGTTGATCCCAGGTACTCTGGAAGAGGAGACAATGCTGTTAATTGTTGAGCTTTTAGAGTGGCCCCACCCTTCTTTAAATTTTTAGAAGTATATGTGAGGCTGTGTTTATGTACATCATATGCAGTCCATAAGAGGGATTTAGATTCTCCAGAATATGACACCCTCTTCTGAAGTGTCTGAAGACAGCTACAGTGTACTTATATCTAATAAATATATATATAAATAAATAAACATTTTTAAAATGTATAAGAAGAAAGAAAAACCAGGCAGGCCTGCAATCCTTGTCTGTCTGTCTGTATGTCTGTCTGTCTGATCCACTGGAACTGGAGATGGGCCACCATAAGGTGCTGGCAGTTGATCCCAGGTTCTCTGAAAGAGGAGACAATGCTGTTAATTGTTGAGCCCTTTCAGTTGCCCCACCCATCTTTAAATTTTTAGAAGTATATGCAAGGCTGTGTTTATGTACCGAATATGCAGACCATAAGAGGGATTTAGATTCTCCAGAATCTGACACCCTCTTCTGGAGTGTCTGAAGACAGCTACAGTGTACTTATATCTAATAAATTCATAAATAAACAAATAAACATTTTTAAAAAAGGATAATAAAGAAAGAGAGACCAGGCAGGCCTGTCATCCTTGTCTGTCTGTCTGTCTGTCTGATCCCCTGGAACTGGAGATGGGCCACCATATAATTGCTGGTAGTTGATCCCAGGTTCTCTGGAAGAGGAGACAATGCTGTTAATTGTTGAGTCCTTTCAGTGGCCCCACCTATTTTTATATATTTAGCGGTATATGTGAGGCTGTGTTTATGTACATCATATTCAGACCATAAGAGGGATTTAGATTCTCTAGAATCTGACACCCTCTTCTGGAGTGTTTGAAGACAGCTACAGTGTACTTATATCTAATAAATACATACTTAAATTAATAAACATTTTTTTAAAAGGATAAGAAAGAAGGAAAGACAAGGTAGGCCTGCCATCCCTAACTCTATCTGTCTGTATGTCTGTCTGTCTGTCTGATCCCCTGGAACTGTAGATGGGCCACCATATAGTTGCTGGTAGTTGATCCCAGGTTCTCTATAAGAGGAGACAATGCTGTTAATTGTTGATCCCTTTCATTGGACCCACACATCTTTAAATTTTTAGATGTAAATGTGAGGCTGTGTGTATGTACATCATATGCAGACCATAAGAGGGATATAGATTCTCCAGAATCTGACACCTTCTTCGGAGTGTCTGAAGACAGCTACAGTGTAAGTATATCTAATAAATACATAAATAAATAAATAAATAAATAAATAAACAAACATTTTTTAAAAGGTATAAGAAAGAAAGAAAAACCAGGCAGGCCTGCCATCTTTGTCTGTCTTTCTCTCTGTCTGTCTGTCTTGCCTAGCCCCTTGAGTAGCCTAGCCTAGTCCCTTGCCTTGACTAGCCCAGCCCCTTGCCTAGCCTAGCCTAGCCCAGCCCTGCCTTGCCTAGCCCTGCCTATCCCTGTCTTTAACCAGGCTGGCCTCGAACTCAGAAACTGACTGCCTCTTCCTCCAGAGTGCTCTCATCAAGAGCTCGAGCCACCACTGACTGTTGGGTTTTCTAAGTCTTACATAGGTATGGTCTGTTTCTCAGCTGTGAAACCCTAATTAACACATGTAGTCTGTCCTAGGTCAGCCATAGCTTCAGACTGAGGCCTTTTCTAAAACAAAACAAAAGAAAACAAAAAATAGAAATAATAAAATAAATAAATTAAGCAACCACATGATATCTTTTCTTTCTTTCAATGATACTCAGAGCTTGAAGCAGTTCACCCATGAGACCTCAGCTCCGGACATTGAGGCTCTTTCCCTAACAAGTATTATGGCTGAACCTGAGGGGTTCTACTGCTGATTTGTGTCCCCCACTTTAAAAAAATAGTTGTTTTCAAAGGCTGCAGGTTCTTAGCCCTGTTCCTTGTTACAGTTGAGTCACAGCCCTGAAAGTTCAGTGGTAGTTAAAGGCACTGAGAAGGGCTTCCTATAGACATCAAAGACCAAGTCTTTGTTTTTAAAAAGTTAATCTGGATTCCCCCACACCCTGGCATCCTTAGAATTCCTAGAAAGGAAGGCAGGGACCTGGGCAGAAGGGTGCAAGGCTACTGGTGTTTGTAAGTGGTAACAGAAAGCTTTCTCTTGTTGGTACCCTACCCCAAGTTACACTGTCACTTCTTTTTCCTAGTAATTGTTTTGTCGGTTTGTATTCTCAACATAGACCCTTTTCCTTCCTAACCTTGGCTGTCCTGAACCTTACTGTCCTTGAACTCAGTGATTTGCCTGTCTTGCTGGGATGAAACTGTGAGCTACCATCCAGAAGGAAGCACCCTGCTGAGGTTAGATTGGGGTCTCTTCCATTTTCCTCTATGAACATGCATATGGCAGGCCTGATCTTTCTTTTTTACTTTTCCTTTTCTTTTTAAAGATTTATTTATTTATTATATTTAAGTATGCTGTAGCTATCTTCAAACAGTCCAGAAGAGGGTGTCAGATTTTGAAGAATCTAAATCATTCTTATTGTCTGCATATGATGTATATAAACACAGCCTCACATATACTCAAAAAAAAAAAAAAGAAAAAGAAAGACGTGGCTACAGAGAGGGCTCAACAATTAAGAGCATTGTCTCCTCTTCCAGAGAACCTGTGCTCAATTACCAGTATTATATATGGTGGCCCATCTCCAGTTCCAGGGGATCTAATACTCTGTTCTGGAGTCTGTGGGCACAGCATACACATGCAAAACATTCTTACACAATCATTGAGAGAGGAGAGAGAGGGGTTGAGAGAGAGGGGAGGTAATCATACCTCCTGACGAGTTTGAAGACCTGAGCTTCATCACTCACACAAATAAATAAATGCAAAATATTTTTTTATAAATAAACTCTGCCATTGCCCTTTAAAAATTCCTAGAAAACAAGTTTTATAAGCAACAGTTATATTTACTATATCTAAAGGACAGTCATGAGCATATTCAATAAATAGAAAAAGGCCTGTTAGTCTTAGAAATGGAAAAGACAAACCAAGGAAGGTTTGCAATTACATAATGAGGCAGCTCAGCCCAGCTCTAAGGTTGGAAATAAGACTCGAGAATAGGATACACCTGAAGACAGCCAGCCATTGTTTTTTGTTTTGGAGGCTGAAAGGATACACCTGAAGACAGCCAATGCTGTGTGATGGTGATCTGGTATTTTTTTTTTAATTTTTAAAAACTTTAACACTTTTTATAAAACTTTTATAAAAACTTTTTATTATAAACTTTCCTTTCTTTCTTTCCTCACCCTAGCCCCTACCCTAGCCCTGTCTTTCACCAGGGTGACCTCGAACTCAGAAACTAACTGTCTCTGCCTACAGAGTGCTCTCATTAAGAGCTTGAGCCACCACTGAATGTAGGGTTTTCTAAGCCTTACCTTGCTCTTGGTGTCTGTTCTCAGCTGTGAAACCCTAATTAACACAAGTAGGCAGTCCTGGGTCAGCCAGAGCTACAGACTGAGGACTTCTCTAAAAACAAATAAAACAAAACAAAACAACAAATAGAAATAATAAAATACATAAATTAATCATCCACAGCATAGCTTTTCTCTATCTAGGTGGTACTCAGAAATTCCAGCAGTTGGCCTGTGACACCTCAGCTCAGTATATGTGAGGCTGTGTTTATGTACATCATATGCAGACCATAAGAGGGATTTACATTCTCCAGAATCTGACACCCTCCTCTGGAGTGTCTAAAGAAAGCTACAGTGTACTTATATCTAAGAAATACATAAAAAAATAAATAAATAAATAAATAAATATTTTTTAAAAAGGATAAGAAAGAAAGAAAGACCAGGCAGGCCTGCCATCCTTATCTCTGTCTGTCTGTCTGTCTGATACCCTGGAACTGGAGATGGGCCACCTTGTAGGTGCAGGTAGTTGATCCCAGGTTTTCTGGAAGAGGAGACAATGCTGTTAATTGTTGAGCCCTTTCAGTGGCCCCACCCATTTTTAATTTTTAGAAGTATATGTGAGGCTGTGTTTATGTACATCATATTCAAACCATAAGAGGGATTTAGATTCTCCAGAATCTGACACCCTCTTCTGGAGTGTCTGAAGACGGCTACAGTGTACTTATATCTAATAAATAAATAAATAAATAAATAAATAAATAAATAAATAAATATTTTTTAAAAAGTATAAGAAATAAAGAAAGACCTGGCAGGCCTGCCATTTTTGTCGGTCTGTCTGTCTGTCTGATCCCCTGGAACTGGAGATGGGCCACTATATAATTGCTGGTAGTTGATCCCAGGTTCTCTGGAAGAGGAGTCAGTGCTGTTAATTGTTGAGCCCTTTCAGTGGCCCCACCCATCTTTAAATTTTTAGAAGTATATGTGAGGCTGTGTTCCTGTACATCATATGCAGACCATAAGAGGGATATAGATTCTCGAGAATCTGACACCCTCTTCGGGAGTGTTTGAAGACAGCTACAGTTTACTTATATCTAATAAATACATACTTAAATTAATAAACATTTTTTTAAAAGGATAAGAAAGAAGGAAAGACAAGGTAGGCCTGCCATCCTTAACTATATCTGTCTGTATGTCTGTCTGTCTGTCTGATCCCCTGGAACTGGAGATGGGCCACCATATAGTTGCTGGTAGTTGATCCCAGGTTCTCTATAAGAGGAGACAATGCTGTTAATTGTTGATCCCTTTCATTGGCCCCACACATCTTTAAATTTTTAGATGTAAATGTGAGGCTGTGTGTATGTACATCATATGCAGACCATAAGAGGGATTTAGATTCTCTAGAATCTGACACCCTCTTCTGGAGTGTCTGAAGACGGCTACAGTGTACTTATATCTAATAAATACATAAATAAATAAATAAATAAATAAACAATTTTTAAAAAGTATAAGAAATAAAGAAAGACCAGGCAGGCCTGCCATCCTTATCACTGTCTGTATGTCTGTCTGTCTGATCCCCTGGAACTGGATATGGGCCACCATATAGTTGCTGGTAATTGATCCCACGTACTCTGGAAGAGGAGACAATGCTGTTAATTGTTGAGCTTTAAGAGTGGCCCCACCCTTCTTTAAATTTTTAGAAGTATATGTGAGGCTGTGTTTATGTACATCATATGCAGACCATAAGAGGGATTTAGATTATCCAGAATCTGACACCCTCTTCTGGAGTGTCTGAAGACGTCTACAGTGTACTTATATCTAATAAATACATAAATAAATAAATAAATAAATAAATATTTTTTAAAAAGGATAAGAAAGAAAGAAAGACCAGGCAGGCCTGCCATCCTTATCTCTGTCTGTCTGTCTGTCTGATCCCGTGGAACTGGAGATGGGCCACCTTGTAGGTGCTGGTAGTTGATCCCACGTTCTCTGGAAGAGGAGACAATGCTGTTAATTATTGAGCCCTTTCAGTGGCCCCACCCATTTTTAATTTTTAGAAGTATATGTGAGGCTGTGTTTATGTACATCATATTCAAATCATAAGAGGGATTTAGATTCTCCAGAATCTGACACCCTCTTCTGGAGTGTCTGAAGACGGCTACAGTGTATTTATATCTAATAAATACATAAATAAATAAATAAATAAACATTTTTTAAAAAGTATAAGAAATAAAGAAAGACCAGGCAGGCCTTCCATCCTTATCTCTGTCTCTCTGACTGTCTGTCTGTCTGATCCACTGGAACTGGAGATGGGCCACCATAAGGTGCTGGTAGTTTATCCCAGGTTCTCTGAAAGAGGAGACAATGCTGTTAATTGTTGAGCCCTCTCACTGTCCCCACACATCTTTAAATTTTTAGAAGTATATGTGAGGCCTTGTTTATGTACATCATATGAAGACCATAAGAGGGATTTAGATTCTCCAGAATCTGACACCCTCTTCTGGAGTGTCTGAAGACAGCTACAGTGTACTTATATCTAATAAATACATAAATAAATAAATAAATAAATAAATAAATAAACAAACATTTTTTTAAAAAGGATAAGAAAGAAAGAAAGACCAGGCAGGCCTGCCATCCTTATCACTGTCTGTATGTCTGTCTGTCTGATCCCCTGGAACTGGAGATGGGCCACCATATAGTTGCTGGTAGTTGATCCCAGGTACTCTGGAAGAGGAGACAATGCTGTTAATTGTTGAGCTTTTAGAGTGGCCCCACCCTTCTTTAAATTTTTAGAAGTATATGTGAGGCTGTGTTTATGTACATCATATGCAGACCATAAGAGGGATATAGATTCTCCAGAATCTGACACCCTCTTCTGGAGTGTCTGAAGACAGCTACAGTGTACGTATATCTAATAAATACATAAATAAATAAATAAATAAATAAATAAATAAATAAACATTTTTTAAAAGGGATAAGAAAGAAAGAAAAACCAGGCAGGCCTGCCATCCTTGTCTGTCCTTCTCTCTGTCTGTCTGTCTTGCCTATCCCCTTGAGTAGCCTAGCCTAGTCCCTTGCCTTGACTAGCCCAGCCCCTTGCCTAGCCTAGCCTAGCCCAGCCCTGCCTTGCCTAGCCCTGCCTATCCCTGTCTTTAACCAGGCTGGCCTCGAACTCAGAAACTGACTGCCTCTGCCTCCAGAGTGCTCTCATTAAGAGCTCGAGCCACCACTGACTGTTGGGTTTTCTAAGTCTTACATAGGTATGGTCTGTTTCTCAGCTGTGAAACCCTAATTAACACATGTAGTCTGTCCTAGGTCAGCCATAGCTACAGACTGAGGCCTTTTCTAAAACAAAACAAAAGAAAACAAAAAATAGAAATAATAAAATAAATAAATTAAGCAACCACATGATATCTTTTCTTTCTTTCAATGATACTCAGAGCTTGAAGCAGTTCACCCATGAGACCTCAGCTCCGGACATTGAGTCTCTTTCCCTAACAAGTATTATGGCTGAACCTGAGGGGTTCTCCTGCTGATTTGTGTCCCCCACTTTAAAAAAATAGTTGTTTTCAAAGGCTGCAGGTTCTTAGCCCTGTTCCTTGTTACAGTTGAGTCACAGCCCTGAAAGTTCAGTGGTAGTTAAATGCACTGAGAAGGGCTTCCTATAGACATCAAAGACCAAGTCTTTGTTTTTAAAAAGTTAATCTGGATTCCCCCACACCCTGGCATCCTTAGAATTCCTAGAAAGGAAGGCAGGGACCTGGGCAGAAGTGTGCAAGGCTACTGGTGTTTGTAAGTGGTAACAGAAAGCTTTCTCTTGTTGGTACCCTACCCCAAGTTACACTGTCACTTCTTTTTCCTAGTTGTTGTTTTGTCGGTTTGTATTCTCAACATAGACCCTTTTCCTTCCTAACCTTGGCTGTCCTGAACCTTACTGTCCTTGAACTCAATGATTTGCCTGTCTTGCTGGGATGAAACTATGAGCTACCATCCAGAAGGAAGCACCCTGCTGAGGTTATATTGGGGTCTCTCCCATTTTCCTCTATGAACATGCATATGGCAGGCCTGTTCTTTCTTTTTTACTTTTCCTTTTCTTTTTAAAGATTTATTTATTTATTATATTTAAGTATGCTCTAGCTATCTTCAGACAGTCCAGAAGAGGGTGTCAGAATCTGAAGAATCTAAATCATTCTTATTGTCTGCATATGATGTATATAAACACAGCCTCACATATACTCAAAAAAAAAAAAAGAAAGATGTGGCTACAGAGAGGGCTCAACAATTAAGAGCATTGTCTCCTCTTCCAGAGAACCTGTGCTCAATTACCAGTATTATATATGGTGGCCCATCTCCAGTTCCAGGGGATCTAATACTCTGTTCTGGAGTCTGTGGGCACAGCATACACATGCAAAACATTCTTACACAATCATTGAGAGAGGAGAGAGAGGGGTTGAGAGAGAGGGGAGGTAATCATACCTCCTGACGAGTTTGAAGACCTGAGCTTCATCACTCACACAAATAAATAAATGCAAAATATTTTTTTATAAATAAACTCTGCCATTGCCCTTTAAAAATTCCTAGAAAACAAGTTTTATAAGCAACAGTTATATTTACTATATCTAAAGGACAGTCATGAGCATATTCAATAAATAGAAAAAGGCCTGTTAGTCTTAGAAATGGAAAAGACAAACCAAGGAAGGTTTGCAATTACATAATGAGGCAGCTCAGCCCAGCTCTAAGGTTGGAAATAAGACTCGAGAATAGGATACACCTGAAACAGCCAGCCATTGTTTTTTGTTTTGGAGGCTGAAAGGATACACCTGAAGACAGCCAATGCTGTGTGATGGTGATCTGGTATTTTTTTTTTTTAATTTTTAAAAACTTTAACACTTTTTATAAAACTTTTATAAAAACTTTTTATTATAAACTTTTCTTTCTTTCTTTCTTTCTTTCCTCACCCTAGCCCCTACCCTAGCCCTGTCTTTCACCAGGGTGGCCTCAAACTCAGAAACTGACTGCCTCTGCCTACAGAGTGCTCTCATTAAGAGCTTGAGCCACCACTGAATGTAGGGTTTTCTAAGCCTTACCTTGCTCTTGGTGTCTGTTCCCAGCTGTGAAACCCTAATTAACACAAGTAGGCAGTCCTGGGTCAGCCAGAGCTACAGACTGAGGACTTCTCTAAAAACAAATAAAACAAAACAAAACAACAAATAGAAATAATAAAATACATAAATTAAGAAACCACAGCATAGCTTTTCTCTCTCTAGGTGGTACTCAGAAATTCCAGCAGTTGGCCTGTGACACCTCAGCTCAGTATATGTGAGGCTGTGTTTATGTACATCATATGCAGACCATAAGAGGGATTTACATTCTCCAGAATCTGACACCCTCCTCTGGAGTGTCTAAAGAAAGCTACAGTGTACTTATATCTAAGAAATACATAAATAAATAAATAAATAAATAAATATTTTTTAAAAAGGATAAGAAAGAAAGAAAGACCAGGCAGGCCTGCCATCCTTATCTCTGTCTGTCTGTCTGTCTGATCCCGTGGAACTGGAGATGGGCCACCTTGTAGGTGCTGGTAGTTGATCCCACGTTCTCTGGAAGAGGAGACAATGCTGTTAATTATTGAGCCCTTTCAGTGGCCCCACCCATTTTTAATTTTTAGAAGTATATGTGAGCTGTGTTTATGTACATCTTATTCAAACCATAAGAGGGATTTAGATTCTCCAGAATCTGACACCCTCTTCTGGAGTGTCTGAAGACGGCTACAGTGTACTTATATCTAATAAATAAATAAATAAATGAATAAATAAATAAATAAACATTTTTTAAAAAGTATAAGAAATAAAGTAAGACCAGGCAGGCCTGCCATCCTTATCTCTGTCTCTCTGTCTGTCTGTCTGTCTGATCCACTGGAACTGGAGTTGGGCCACCATAAGGTGCTGGTAGTTTATCCCAGGTTCTCTGAAAGAGGAGACAATGCTGTTAATTGCTGAGCCCTCTCAGTGGCCCCACCCATCTTTAAATTTTTAGAAGTATATGTGAGGCTTTGTTTATGTACATCATATGCAGACCATAAGAGGGATTTAGAATCTCCAGAATCTGACACCTTCTTCTGGAGTGTCTGAAGACAGCTACAGTGTACTTATATCTAATAAATACATAAATAAATATATAAATAAACATTTTTTTAAAAAGGATAAGAAAGAAAGAAAGACCAGGCAGG
Organism: Mus caroli; assembly: GCF_978045245.1. Classification (NCBI taxonomy): domain Eukaryota; kingdom Metazoa; phylum Chordata; class Mammalia; order Rodentia; family Muridae; genus Mus; species Mus caroli. Next base: position 74,232 of record NW_028227370.1, on the reverse strand, counting down.
CCTGCCATCCTTAGCACTGTCTGTATGTCTGTCTGTCTGATCCCCTGGAACTGGAGATGGGCCACAATATAGTTGCTGGTAGTTGATCCCAGGTACTCTGGAAGAGGAGACAATGCTGTTAATTGTTGAGCTTTTAGAGTGGCCCCACCCTTCTTTAAATTTTTAGAAGTATATGTGAGGCTGTGTTTATGTACATCATATGCAGACCATAAGAGGGATTTAGATTCTCCAGAATCTGACACGCTCTTCTGTAGTGTCTGAAAAGCTACAGTGTACTTATATCTACTAAATACATAAATAAATAAATAAATAAATAAATAAATAAATAAATAAACATTTTTTAAAAAGGATAAGAAAGAAAGACCAGGCAGGCCTGCCATCCATATCTCTGCCTGTCTGTCTGTCTGTCTATCAGATCCCCGGGAACTGGAGATGGGCCACCATATAGTTGCTGGTAGTTGATCCAAGGTTCTCTGGAAGAGGAGACAATGCTCTTAATTGTTGAGCCCTTTCAGTGGCCGCACACTTCTTTAAATATTTAGAAGTATATGTGAGGCTGTGTTTATGTACATCATATTCAGATTATAAGAGGATTTAGATTCTCCAGAATCTGACACCCTCTACTGGAGTGTCTGAAGACAGCTACAGTGTACTTATATGTAATAAATAAATAAATAAATAAATAAACATTTTTTAAAAAGGATAAGAAAGAAAGTAAGACCAGGCAGGCCTGCCATCCTTATCTCTATCTGTCTGTCTGTCTGATCCCCTGGAACTGGAGATGGGCCACCATATAGTTGCTGGTAGTTGATCCAAGGTTCTCTGGAAGTGGAGACAATGCTCTTAATTGTATATTATATATAAGTACAGCTACAGTGTACTTATATATAATAAATACATAAATAAATATATAAATAAATAAACATTTTTTAAAAAGGATAAGAAAGAAAGTAAGACCAGGCAGGCCTGCCATCCTTATCTCTGTCTGTCTGTCTGTCTGATCCCCTGGAACTGGAGATGGGCTACCATATAGTTGCTGGTAGTTGATCCCAGGTTCTCTGGAAGAGGAGACAATGCTGTTAATTGTTGAGCCCTATCAGTGGCCCTACCCATCTTTAAATTTTTAGACGTGTATGTGAGGCTGTGTTTATGTTTATGTACATCATATGCAGACCAGAAGAGGGATTTAGATTCATCAGAATCTGACACCCTCTTCTGAGTGTCTGAAGACAGCTACAGTGTACATATATCTAATAAATACATAAATAAATACAATTTTTTTAAAAAGTATAAGAAAGAAAGAAAGACCAGGCAGGCCTGCCATCCTTATCCTTGTCTGTCTGTCTGTCTGTCTGATCCCCTGGGAGTGGAGATGGGCCACCATATAGTTGCAGGTAGTTGATCCCAGGTTCTCTGGAAGAGGAGACAATGCTGTTAATTGTTGAGCCCTTTCAGTGGCTCCAACTATCTTTAAATTTTTAGAAGTATATGTGAGGCTGTGTTTATGTACATCATATGCAGACTATAAGAGGGATTTATATTCTCCAGAATCTGACACCCTCTTCTGGAGTGTTTGAAGACAACTACAGTGTACTTATATCTAATAAATACATATATAAATAAATATAAATAAATAAATAAACATGATTTTAAAAGGATAAGAAAGAAAGAAAGACCAGGCAGGCCTGCCATCCTAATCTCTGTCTGTCTGTCTGTCTGTCTGATCCCCTGGAACTGGAGATGGGCCACCTTGTAGTTGCTGGTAGTTGATCCCAGGTTCTCTGGAAGAGGAGACAATGCTGTTAATTGTTGAGCCCTTTCAGTGGCCCCACCCATTTTTAATTTTTAGAAGTATATGTGAGGCTGTGTTTATGTACATCATATGCAGACCATAAGAGGGATTTAGATTCTCCAGAATCTGAGACCCTCTTCTTGAGTGTCTGAAGACAGCTACAGTGTACTTATATCTAATAAATACATAAATAAATATATAAATAAACATTTTTTTAAAAAGGATAAGAAACAAAGAAAGACCAGGCAGGCCAGCCATCCTTTTCACTGTCTGTATGTCTGTCTGTCTGATCCCCTGGAACTGGAGATGGGCCACCATATAGTTGCTGGTAGTTGATACCAGGTACTCTGGAAGAGGAGACAATGCTGTTAATTGTTGAGCTTTTAGAGTGGCCCCACCCTTCTTTAAATTTTTAGAAGTATATGTGAGGCTGTGTTTATGTACATCATATGCAGACCATAAGAGGGATTTAGATTCTCCAGAATCTGACACCCTCCTCTGGAGTGTCTAAAGAAAGCTACAGTGTACTTATATCTAAGAAATACATATATAAATAAATAAACATTTTTAAAATGTATAAGAAAGAAAGAAAAACCAGGCAGGCCTGCAATCCTTGTCTGTCTGTCTGTCTGTATGTCTGTCTGATCCCCTGGAACTGGAGATGGGCCACAATATAGTTGCTGGTAGTTGATCCCAGGTCCTCTGGAAGAGGAGACAATGCTGTTAATTGTTGAGCCCTTTCAGTGGCCCCACCCATCTTTGAATTTTTACAAGTATATGTGAGGCTGTGTTTATGTACATCATATGCAGACCATAAGAGGGATTTAGATTCTCCAGAAGATGACACACTCTTCTAGAGTGTCTGAAGACAGCTACAGTGTACTTATATCTAATAAATTCATAAATAAACAAATAAATATTTTTTAAAAAGGATAATAAAGAAAGAGAGACCAGGCAGGCCTGCCATCCTTGTTTGTCTGTCTGTCTGTCTGTCTGATCCCCTGAAACTGGAGATGGGCCACCATATAATTGCTGGTAGTTGATCCCAGGTTCTCTGGAAGAGGAGTCAGTGCTGTTAATTGTTGAGCCCTTTCAGTGGCCCCACCCATCTTTAAATTTTTAGAAGTATATGTGAGGCTGTGTTTATGTACATCATATGCAGACCATAAGAGGGATATAGATTCTCCAGAATCTGACACCCTCTTCGGGAGTGTTTGAAGACAGCTACAGTGTACTTACATCTAATAAATACATACTTAAATTAATAAACATTTTTTAAAAAGGATAAGAAAGAATGAAAGACCAGGTAGGCCTGCCATTCTTAACTCTATCTGTCTGTCTGTCTGTCTGTCTGATCCCCTGGAACTGGAGATGGGCCACCATATAGTTGCTGGTAGTTGATCCCATGTTCTCTATAAGAGGAGACCATGCTGTTAATTGTTGATCCCTTTCATTGGCCCCACACATCTTTAAATTTTTAGAAGTAAATGTGAGGCTGTGTTTATGTACATCATATGCAGACCATAAGAGGGATATAGATTCTCCAGAATCTGACACCCTCTTCTGGAGTGACTGAAGACAGCTACATTGTACTTATATCTAATAAATACATAAATAAATAAATAATCATTTTTTAAAAAGAATAAGAAAGAAAGAAAGACCAGGCAGGCCTGCCACCTTTTCTGTCTGTCTGTCTGTGTGTCTATCTGTCAGATACCCTGAAACTGGAGATGGGCCACCATATAGTTGCTGGTAGTTGATCCCAGGTTCTCTGGAAGAGGAGACAATGCTGTTAATTGTTGAGCCCTTTCAGTGGCCCCACCCATCTTTAAATTTTTAGAAGTATATGTGAGGCTGTGTTCATGTACATCATATGCAGACCATATGAGGGATATTGACTCTCCAGAATCTGACACCCTCTTCTGGAGAGTCTGAAGACAGCTACAGTGTACTTACATCTAATAAATACATAAATAAATAAATAAATAAATGAATAAATGAATAAATAAATAAATAAATTAATAAACATTTTTTAAAAAGGATAAGAAAGAAAGAAAAATCAGGCAGGCCTGCCATCCTTATCTCTGTCTGTCTGTCTGTCTGTCTTATCCCCTGGAACTTGAGATGGGCCACCATATAGTTGCTGGTAGTTGATCCCACGTTCTCTGGAAGAAGAGACAATGCTGTTAATTGTTGAGCCCTTTCAGTGGGCCCACCCATCTTTAAATTTTTAGAAATATATGTGAGGCTGTGTTTATGTACATCATATGCAGACCATAAGAGGGATTTAGATTCTCCAGAAGATGACACCCTCTTTTAGAGTGTCTGAAGACAGCTACCTTGTACTTAAATCTAATAAATACATACTTAAATTAATAAACATTTCTTAAAAGTATAAGAACGAAAGAAAGACCAGGCAGGCCTCCATCCTTATCTCTGTCAGTCTGTCTGTCTGTCTGTCTGATCCCTTGGAACTGGAGATGGGCCACCATAAGGTGCTGGTAGTTTATCCCAGGTTCTCTGAAAGAGGAGACAATGCTGTTAATTGTTGAGCCCTCTCAGTGGCCCCACACATCTTTAAATTTTTAGAAGTATATGTGAGGCTGTGTTTATGTACATCATATGCAGACCATAAGAGGGATTTAGATTCTCCACAATCTGACACCCTCTTCTGGAGTGTCTGAAGATAGCTACAGTGTACTTATATCTAATAAATACATGAATAAATATATAAATAAACATTTTTTTAAAAAGATAAGAAAGAAAGAAAGACCAGGCAGGCCTGCCATCCTTATCACTGTCTGTATGTCTGTCTGTCTGATCCCCTGGAACTGGAGATGGGCCACCAAATAGTTTCTGCTAGTTGATCCCAGGTATCTGCACGAGGAGACAATGCTGTTAATTGTTGAGCCCTTTCAGTGGCGCCACCCATCTTTAAATATTTAGAGGTATATATGAGGCTGTGTTTATGTACATCATATGCAGACCATAAGAGGGATTTAGATTCTCCAGAATCTGACACCCTCTTCTGGAGTGTCTGAAGACAGCTACAGTACTTATTTCTAATAAATAAATAGATAGATAAATAAATAAATAAATAAACATTTTTTAAAAAGTATAAGAAAGAAAGAAAGACCAGGCAGGCCTGCCATCCATATCTCTGTCCGTCTGTCTGTCTGTCTATCTGATCCCCAGGAACTGGATATGGGCCACCATATAGTGCTGGTAGTTGATCCAAGGTTCTCTGGAAGAGGAGACAATTCGGTTAATTGTTTAGCCCTTTCAGTGGCCCCACACTTCTTTAAATATTTAGAAGTTTATGTGAGGCTGTGTTTATGTACATCATATTCAGATTATAAGAGGATTTAGATTCTCCAGAATCTGACACCCTCTACTGGAGTGACTGAAGACAGCTACAGTGTACTTATGTATAATAAATAAATAAATAAATATTTAAACATTTTTTAAAAAGGATAAGAAAGAATGTAAGACCAGGCAGGCCTGCCATCCTTATCTCTGTCTGTCTGTCTGTCTGTCTGATCCCCTGGAACTGGAGTTGGGCTACCATAAAGTTGCTGGTAGTTGATCCCAGGTTCTCTGGAAGAGGAGACAATGCTGTTAATTGTTGAGCCCTATCAGTGGCCCTACCCATCTTTAAATATTTAGAAGTATATGTGAGGCTGTGTTTATGTACATAATATGCAGACCATAAGAGGGATTTAGATTCTCCAGAATCTGACACCCTCTTCTGGAGTGTCTGAAGACAGCTACAGTGTACTTATATCTAATAAATAAATAAATAAATAAATAAATAAATAAATAAATAAATAAACATTTTTTAAAAAGTATAAGAAATAAAGAAAGACCAGGCAGGCCTGCCATCCTTATCTCTGTCTCTCTGTCTGTCTGTCTGTCTGATCCACTGGAACTGGAGATGGGCCACCATAAGGTGCTGGTATTTTATCCCAGGTTCTCTGAAAGAGGAGACAATGCTGTTAATTTTTGAGCCCTCTCAGTGGCCCCACACATCTTTAAATTTTTAGAAGTATATGTGAGGCTGTGTTTATGTACATCATATGCAGACCATAAGAGGGATTTAGATTCTCCAGAATCTGACAAACTCTTCTGGAGTGTCTGAAGACAGCTACAGTGTACTTATATCTAATAAATACATAAATAAATATATAAATAAACATTTTTTTAAAAAGGATAAGAAAGAAAGAAAGACCAAGCAGGCCTGCCATCCTTATCACTGTCTGTATGTCTGTCTGTCTGATCCCCTAAAACTGGAGATGGGCCACCCTATAGTTGCTGGTAGTTGATCCCAGGTACTCTGGAAGAGGAGACAATGCTGTTAATTGTTGAGCCCTTTCAGTGGCGCCATCCATCTTTAAATATTTAGAGGTATATGTGAGGCTGTGTTTATGTACATCATATGCAGACCATAAGAGGGATTTAGATTCTCCAGAATCTGACACCCTCTTCTGGAGTGTCTGAAGACAGCTAGAGTGTACTTATATCTAAAAAATAAATAGATAAATAAATAAATAAATAAATAAACATTTTTTAAAAAGTATAAGAAAGAAAGAAAGACCAGGCAGGCCTGCCATCCATATCTCTGTCTGTCTGTCTGTCTGTCTATCTGATCCCCGGGAACTTGAGATGGGCCACCATATAGTGCTGGTAGTTGATCCAAGGTTCTCTGGAAGAGGAGACAATTCGGTTAATTGTTTAGCCCTTCCAGTGGCCCCACACTTCTTTAAATATTTATAAGTATATGTGAGGCTGTGTTTATGTACATCATATGCAGACCATAAGAGGGATTTAGATTCTCCAGAATCTGACACCCTCTACTGGAGTGACTGAAGACAGCTACAGTGTACTTATATATAATAAATAAATAAATAAATAAATAAATAAATAAATAAACATTTTTTTAAAAGGATAAGAAAGAAAGTAAGACCAGGCAGGCCTGCCATCCTTATCTCTGTCTCTCTGTCTGTCTGTCTGTCTGTCTGATCCACTGGAACTGGAGATGGGACACTATAAGGTGCTGGTAGTTGATCCCAGGTTCTCTGGAAGAGGAGACAATGCTGTTAATTGTTGAGCCCTATCAGTGGCCCTACCCATCTTTAAATATTTAGAAGTATATGTGAGGCTGTGTTTATGTACATCATATGCAGACCATAAGAGGGATTTAGATTCTCCAGAATCTGACACCTTCTTCTGGAGTGTCTGAAGACAGCTACAGTGTACTTATATCTAATAAATACATAAATAAATAAATAAATAAATAAATAAACATTTTTTAAAAAGTATAAGAAATAAAGAAAGACCAGGCAGGCCTGCCATCCTTATCTCTGTCTCTCTGTCTGTCTGTCTGTCTGATCCCCTGGAACTGGAGATGGGCCACCATAAGGTGCTGGTAGTTTATCCCAGGTTCTCTGAAAGAGGAGACAATGCTGTTAATTGTTGAGCCCTCTCAGTGGCCCCACACATCTTTAAATTATTAGAAGTATATGTGAGGCTGTGTTTATGTACATCATATGCAGACCATAAGAGGGATTTAGATTCTCCAGAATCTGACACCCTCTTCTGGAGTGTCTGAAGACAGCTACAGTGTACTTATATCTAATAAATACATAAATAAATATATAAATAAACATTATTTTAAAAAGGATAAGAAAGAAAGAAAGACCAGGCAGGCCTGCCATCCTTATCACTGTCTGTATGTCTGTCTGTCTGATCCCCTGGAACTCGAGATGGGCCACCATATAGTTGCTGGTAGTTGATCCCAGGTACTCTGGAAGAGGAGACAATGCTGTTAATTGTTGAGCCCTTTCAGTGGCACCACCCATCTTTAAATATTTAGAGGTATATGTGAGGCTGTGTTTATGTACATCATATGCAGACCATAAGAGGGATTTAGATTCTCCAGAATCTGACACCCACTTCTGGAGTGTCTGAAGACAGCTACAGTGTACTTATATCTAATAAATAAACAGATAAATAAATAAATAAACATTTTTTAAAAAGTATAAGAAAGAAAGAAAGACCAGGCAGGCCTGCCATCCATATCTCTGTCTGTCTGTCTGTCTGTCTATCTGATCCCCGGGAACTGGAGACGGGCCACCATATAGTGCTGGTAGTTGATCCAAGGTTCTCTGGAAGAGGAGACAATTCGGTTAATTGTTGAGCCCTTTCAGTGGCCCCACACTTCTTTAAATATTTAGAAGTTTATGTGAGGCTGTGTTTATGTACATCATATTCAGATTATAAGAGGATTTAGATTCTCCAGAATCTGACACCCTCTACTGGAGTGACTGAAGACAGCTACAGTGTACTTATATATAATAAATAAATAAATAAATAAATAAATAAATAAATAAATAAACATTTTTTAAAAAGGATAAGAAAGAAAGAAAGACCAGGCAGGCCTGCAATCCTTATCACTGTCTGTATGTCTGTCTGTCTGATCCCCTGGAACTGGAGATGGGCCACCATATAGTTGCTGGTAGTTGATCCCAGGTACTCTGGAAGAGGAGACAATGCTGTTAATTGTTGAGCCCTTTCAGTGGCGCCACCCATCTTTAAATATTTAGAGGTATATGTGAGGCTGTGTTTATGTACATCATATGCAGACCATAAGAGGGATTTAGATTCTCCAGAATCTGACACCCACTTCTGGAGTGTCTGAAGACAGCTACAGTGTACTTATATCTAATAAATACATAAATAAATATATAAATAAACATTATTTTAAAAAGGATAAGAAAGAAAGAAAGACCAGGCCGGCCTGCCATCCTTATCACTGTCTGTATGTCTGTCTGTCTGATCCCCTGGAACTGGAGATGGGCCACCATATAGTTGCTGGTAGTTGATCCCAGGTACTCTGGAAGAGGAGACAATGCTGTTAATTGTTGAGCCCTTTCAGTGGCGCCACCCATCTTTAAATATTTAGAGGTATATGTGAGGCTGTGTTTATGTACATCATATGCAGACCATAAGAGGGATTTAGATTCTCCAGAATCTGACACCCTCTTCTGGAGTGTCTGAAGACAGCTACAGTGTACTTATATCTAATAAATAAATAGATAAATAAATAAATAAATAAATAAACATTTTTTAAAAAGTATAAGAAAGAAAGAAAGACCAGGCAGGCCTGCCATCCATATCTCTGTCTGTCTGTCTGTCTGTCTATCTGATCCCCGGGAACTGGAGATGGGCCACCATATAGTGCTGTTAGTTGATCCAAGGTTCTCTGGAAGAGGAGACAATTCGGTTAATTGTTGAGCCCTTTCAGTGGCCCCACCCTTCTTTAAATATTTATAAGTATATGTGAGGCTGTGTTTATGTACATCATATGCAGACCATAAGAGGGATTTAGATTCTCCAGAATCTGACACCCTCTTCTGGAGTGTCTGAAGACAGCTACAGTGTACTTATATCTAATAAATAAATAGATAAATAAATAAATAAATAAATAAACATTTTTTAAAAAGGATAAGAAAGAAAGAAAGACCAGGCAGGCCTGCCATTCATATCTCTGCCTGTCTGTCTGTCTGTCTATCTGATCCCCGGGTACTGGAGATGGGCCACCATATAGTTGCTGGTAGTTGATCCAATGTTCTCTGGAAGAGGAGACAATGCTCTTAATTGTTGAGCCCTATCAGAGGCCCCACCAATCTTTAAATTTTTAGAAGTATATGTGAGTCTGTGTTTATGTACATCATATGCAGACCATAAGAGGGATTTAGATATTCCAGAATCTGACACCCTCTTCTGGAGTGTCTGAAGACAGCTACAGTGTACTTATATAATAAATAAATAAATAAATAAATAAATAAATAAACATTATTTAAACCGGATAAGAAAAAAAGAAAGACCAGGCAGGCCTACCATCCCTATCTCTGTCTGTCTGTCTATCAGTCGTTCTGATCCCCTGGAACTGGAGATGGGCCACCATATAGGTGCTGGTAGTTGATCCCAGGTTCTCTGGAAGAGGAGACAATGCTGTTAATTGTTGAGCGATTTCAGTGGCCCCACCCATCGTTAAATTTTTAGTAGTATATGTGAGGCTGTGTTTATGTACATCATATGCAGACCATAAGAGGGATTTAGATTCTCCAGAATCTGACACCCTCTTCTGGAGTGTCTGAAGACAGCTACAGTGTACTTATATCTAATAAATACATGAATAAATAAACATTTTTTAAAAAGGATAATAAAGAAAGAAAGACCAGGCAGGCCTGCCATCCTAATCTCTGTCAGTCTGTCTGTCTGTCAGACTGTCTGATACCTTGGAACTGCAGATGGGCAACCATATAGTTGCTGTTAGTTGATCCCAGCTTCTCTGGAAGAGGAGACAATGCTATTAATTGTTGAGCCCTTTCAGTGGCTCCACCTATCTTTAAATTTTTAGAAGTATATGTTAGGCTGTGTTTATGTACATCATATGCAGACCATAAGAGGGATTTAGTTTCTCCAGAATCTGACACCCTATTCTGGAGTGTCTGAAGACAACTACAGTGTACTTATATCTAATAAATACATACATATATAAATAAATAAATAAATAAATAAATAAATAAACATTATTTTAAAAGGATAAGAAAGAAAGAAAGACCAGGCAGGCCTGCCATACTTATCTCAGTCTGTCTGTCTGTCTGTCTGATCCCCTGGAACTGGAGATGGGCCACCTTGTAGGTGCTGGTAGTTGATCCCAGGTTCTCTGGAAGAGGAGACAATGCTGTTAATTGTTGAGCCCTTTCAGTGGCCCCACCCATTTTTAATTTTTACAAGTATATGTGAGGCTGTGTTTATGTACATCATATTCAGACCATAAGAGGTATTTAGATTCTCCAGAATCTGACACCATCTTCTGGAGTGTCTGAAGACGGCTACAGTGTACTTATATCTAATAAATACATAAATAAATAAATAAATAAATAAAAGAATAAATAAACATTTTTTAAAAAGTATAAGAAATAAAGAAAGACCAGTCAGGCCTGCCATCCATATCTCTGTCTCTCTGTCTGTCTGTCTGTCTGATCCACTGGAACTGGAGATGGGCCACCATAAGGTGCTGGTAGTTTATCCCAGGTTCTCTGAAAGAGGAGACAATGCTGTTAATTGTTGAGCCCTCTCAGTGGCCCCACACATCTTTAAATTTTTAGAAGTATATGGGAGGCTGTGTTTATGTACATCATATGCAGACCATAAGAGGGATTTAGATTCTCCAGAATCTGACACCCTCTTCTGGAGTGTCTGAAAGCAGCTACAGTGTACATAAATTTAATAAATACATAAATAAATATATAAATAAACATTTTTTTAAAAAGGATAAGACAGAAAGAAAGACCAGGCAGGCCTGCCATCCTTATCACTGTCTGTATGTCTGTCTGTCTGATCCCCTGGAACTGGAGATGGGCCACCATATAGTTGCTGGTAGTTGATCCCAGGTACTCTGGAAGAGGAGACAATGCTGTTAATTGTTGAGCTTTTAGAGTGGCCCCACCCTTCTTTAAATTTTTAGAAGTATATGTGAGGCTGTGTTTATGTACATCATATGCAGACCATAAGAGGGATTTAGATTCTCCAGAATCTGACACCCTCTTCTGGAGTGTCTGAACAGCTACAGTGTACTTATATCTAATAATAAATAAATAAATAAATAAATAAATAAATAAATAAATAAATAAACATTTTTTTAAAAAAAGGATAAGAAAGAAAGAAAGACCAGGAAGGCCTGCCATCCTTATCACTGCCTGTCTGTCTGTCTGTCTGATCCCCTGGAACTGGAGATGGGCCACCTTGTAGGTGCTGGTAGTTGATCCCACGTTCTCTGGAAGAGGAGACAATGCTGTTAATTGTTGAGTCCTTTCAGTGGCCCCACCTATTTATAATTTTTAGAAATATATGTGAGGCTGTATTTATGTACATCATATTCAGACCATAAGAGGGATTTAGATTCTCTAGAATCTGACACCCTCTTCTGGAGTGTCTGAAGACGGCTACAGTGTACTTATATCTAATAAATACATAAATAAATAAATAAATAAATAAATAAACATATTTTAAAAAGTATAAGAAATAAAGAAAGACCAGGCAGGCCTGCCATCCTTATCTCTGTCTTTCTGTCTATCTGTCTGTCTGTCTGATCCCCTGGAACTGGAGATGGGCCACCATAAGGTGCTGGTAGTTTATCCCAGGTTCTCTGAAAGAGGAGACAATGCTGTTAATTGTTGAGCCCTCTCAGTGGCCCCACACATCTTTAAATTTTTAGAAGTATATGCGAGGCTGTGTTTATGTACATCATATGCAGACCATAAGAGGGATTTAGATTCTCCAGAATATGACACCCTCTTCTGGAGTGTCTGAAAGCAGCTACAGTGTACATATATCTAATAAACACATAAATAAATATATAAATAAACATTTTTTTAAAAGGATAAGACAGAAAGAAAGACCAGGCAGGCCTGCCATCCTTATCACTGTCTGTCTGTCTGTCTGTCTGATCCCCTGGAACTGGAGATGGGCCACCTTTTAGGTGCTGGTAGTTGGTCCCAGGTTCTCTGGAAGAGGAGACAATGCTGTTAATTGTTGAGTCCTTTCAGTGGCCCCACCTATTTATAATTTTTAGAAGTATATGTGAGGCTGTGTTTATGTACATCATATTCAGACCATAAGAGGGATTTAGATTCTCTAGAATCTGACACCCTCTTATGGAGTGTCTGAAGACGGCTACAGTGTACTTATATCTAATAAATAAATAAATAAATAAATAAATAAATAAATAAACATATTTTAAAAAGTATAAGAAATAAAGAAAGACAGGCAGGCCTGCCATCCTTATCTCTGTCTTTCTGTCTATCTGTCTATCTGTCTGATCCCCTGGAACTGGAGATGGGCCACCATAAGGTGCTGGTAGTTTATCCCAGGTTCTCTGAAAGAGGAGACAATGCTGTTAATTGTTGAGCCCTCTCAATGGCCCCACACATCTTTAAATTTTTAGAAGTATATATGAGGCTGTGTTTATGTACATCATATGCAGACCATAAGAGGGATTTAGATTCTCCAGAATATGACACCCTCTTCTGGAGTGTCTGAAAGCAGCTACAGTGTACATATATCTAATAAATACATAAATAAATATATAAATAAACATTTTTTTTAAAAGGATAAGACAGAAAGAAAGACCAGGCAGGCCTGCCATCCTTATCACTGTCTGTATGTCTGTCTGTCTGATCCCCTGGAACTGGAGATGGGCCACCATATAGTTGCTGGTAGTTGATTCCAGGTACTCTGGAAGAGGAGACAATGCTGTTAATTGTTGAGCTTTTAGAGTGGCCCCACCCTTCTTTAAATTTTTAGAAGTATATGTGAGGCTGTGTTTATGTACATCATATGCAGACCATAAGAGGGATTTAGATTCTCCAGAATCTGACACCCTCTTCTGGAGTGTCTGAACAGCTACTGTACTTATTTCTAATAATAAATAAATAAATAAATAAATAAATAAATAAATAAATAAATATTTTTTTAAAAAAAGAATGAGAAAGAAAGAAAGACCAGGCAGGCCTGCCATCCTTATCACTGTCTGTCTGTCTGTCTGTCTGATCCCCTGGAACTGGAGATGGGCCACCTTTTAGGTGCTGGTAGTTGTTCCCAGGTTCTCTGGAAGAGGAGACAATGCTGTTAATTGTTGAGTCCTTTCAGTGGCCCCACCTATTTTTAATTTTTAGAAGTATATGTGAGGCTGTGTTTATGTACATCATATTCAAACCATAAGAGGGATTTAGATTCTCCAGAATCTGACACCCTCTTCTGGAGTGTCTGAAGACGGCTACAGTGTACTTATATCTAATAAATAAATAAATAAATAAATAAATAAACATTTTTTAAAAAAGGATAAGAAAGAATGAAAGACCAGGCAGGCCTGCCATCCTTATCTCTGTCTGTCTGTCTGTCTGTCTGATCCCCTGCAACTTGAGATGGGCCACCACATAGTTGCTGGTAGTTGATCCCACGTTCTCTGGAAGAGGAGACAATGGTGTTAATTGTTGAGCCCTTTCAGTGGGCCCACCCATCTTTAAATTTTTAGAAGTATATATGAGGCTGTGTTTATGTACATCATATGCAGACCATAAGAGCGATTTAGATTCTCCAAAAGATGACACCCTCTTCTAGAGTGTCTGAAGACAGCTACAGTGTACTTATATCTAATAAATAAATAAATAAATAAATAAATAAATAAATAAATAAATAAATAAATAAATAAACATTATTTTAAAAGTATAAGAAAGAAAGAAAGACCACGCAGGCCTCCATCCTTACCTCTGTCAGTCTCTCTGTCTGATCCCTTGGAACTGGAGATGGGCCACCATATAGTTGCTGTTAGTTGATCCCAGGTTCTCTGGAAGAAGAGACAATGCTGTTAATTGTTGAGCCCTTTCAGTGGCTCCACCTATCTTTAAATTTTTAGAAGTATATGTTAGGCTGTGTTTACGTATATCATATGTAGACCATAAGAGGGATTTTGATTCTCCAGCATCTGACACCCTCTTCTGGAGTGTCTGAAGACAACTACAGTGTACTTATATCTAATAAATACATAAATAAATAAATAAATAAATAAATAAATAAATAAACATTATTTTAAAAGGATAAGAAAGAAAGAAAAACCAGGCATGCCTGCCCTCCTTATCTCTGTCTGTCTGTCTGTCTGTCTGATCCCCTGGAACTGGAGATGGGCCACCTTTTAGGTGCTGGTAGTTGATCCCAGGTTCTCTGGAAGAGGAGACAATGCTGTTAATTGTTGAGTCCTTTCAGTGGCCCCACCTATTTATAATTTTTAGAAGTATATGTGAGGCTGTGTTTATGTACATCATATTCAGACCATAAGAGGATTTAGATTCTCTAGAATCTGACACCCTCTTCTGGAGTGTCTGAAGACAGCTACAGTGTACTTATATCTAATACATACATAGATAAATAAATAAATAAATAAATAAATAAACATTTTTTAAAAAGTATAAGAAATAAAGAAAGACCAGGCAGGCCTGCTATCCATATCTCTGTCTCTCTGTCTGTATGTCTGTCTGATCCTCTGGAACTGGAGATGGGCCACCATAAGGTGCTGGTAGTTTATCCCAGGTTCTCTGAAAGAGGAGACAATGCTGTTAATTGTTGAGCCCTCTCAGTGGACCCACCCATCTTTAAATTTTTAGAAGTATATGCGAGGCTGTGTTTATGTACCGAATATGCAGACCATAAGAGGGATTTAGATTCTCCAGAATCTGACACTCACTTCTGGAGTGTCTGAAGACAGCTACAGTGTACATATATCTAATAAATACATAAATAAATATATAAATAAACATTTTTTTAAAAAGGATAAGAAAGAAAGAAAGACCAGGCAGGCCTGCCATCCTTATCACTGTCTGTATGTCTGTCTGTCTGATCCCCTGGAACTGGAGATGGGCCACCATATAGTTGCTGGTAGTTGATCCCAGGTACTCTGGAAGAGGAGACAATGCTGTTAATTGTTGAGCTTTTAGAGTGGCCCCACCCTTCTTTAAATTTTTAGAAGTATATGTGAGGCTGTGTTTATGTACATCATATGCAGACCATAAGAGTGATTTAGATTCTCCAGAATATGACACCCTCTTCTGGAGTGTCTGAAGACAGCTACAGTGTACTTATATCTAATAAATATATATATAAATAAATAAACATTTTTAAAATGTATAAGAAAGAAAGAAAAACCAGGCAGGCCTGCAATCCTTGTCTGTCTGTCTGTATGTATGTCTGTCTGATCGCCTGGAACTGGAGATGGGCCACAATATAGTTGCTGGTAGTTGATCCCAGGTCCTCTGGAAGAGGAGACAATGCTGTTAATTGTTGAGCCCTTTCTTTGGCCCCAAACATCTTTAAATTTTTAGAAGTATATGTGAGGCTGTGTTTATGTACATCATATGCAGACCATAAGAGGGATATAGATTCTCCAGAATCTGACACCCTTTTCTGGAGAGTCTGAAGACAGCTACAGTGTACATATATCTAATAAATAAATAAATAAATAAATAAATAAATAAATAAATTAATTAATTAATTAATTAATAAACATTTTTTAAAAAGATAAGAAAGAAAGATAAATCAGGCAGGCCTGCCATCCTTATCTCTGTCTGTCTGTCTGTCTCTCTGATGCCCTGCAACTTGAGATGGGCCACCACATAGTTGC
Source organism: Mus caroli (assembly GCF_978045245.1). Lineage (NCBI taxonomy): Eukaryota > Metazoa > Chordata > Mammalia > Rodentia > Muridae > Mus > Mus caroli. The sequence goes on along the minus strand of NW_028227370.1, from coordinate 58,198 downwards.
TGGTAGTTGATCCCAAGTTCTCTGGAAGAGGAGACAATGGTGTTAATTGTTGAGCCCTTTCAGTGGGCCCACCCATCTTTAAATTTTTAGAAGTATATGTGAGTCTGTGTTTATGTACATCATATGCAGACCATAAGAGGGATTTAGATTCTCCAGAAGATGACACCCTCTTCTAGAGTGTCTGAAGACAGCTACAGTGTACTTATATCTAATAAATACATAAATAAATAAATAAATAAATAAATAAATAAATAAATAAACATTTTTTTAAAAGTATAAGAAAGAAAGAAAGACCAGGCAGGCCTCCATCCTTACCTCTGTCAGTCTGTCTGTCTGTCTGTCTGATTCCTTGGAACTGGAGATGGGCCACCATATTGTTGCTGTTAGTTGATCCCAGGTTCTCTGGAAGAAGAGACAATGCTGTTAATTGTTGAGCCCTTTCAGTGGCTCCACCTATCTTTAAATTTTTAGAAGTATATGTTAGGCTGTGTTTATGTACATCATATGCAGACCATAAGAGGGATTTAGATTCTCCAGAATCTGACACCCTCTTCTGGAGTGTCTAAAGACAACTACAATGTACTTATAGCTAATAAATACATAAATAAATAAATAAATAAATAAATAAACATTATTTTAAAAGGATAAGAAAGAAAGAAAAACCAGGCAGACCTGCCCTTTTTATCTCTGTCTGTCTATCTGTCTGATCCCCTGGAACTGGAGATGGGCCACCATATAGTTGCTGGTAGTTGATCCCAGGTTCTCTGGAAGAAGAGACAATGCTGTTAATTGTTGAGCCCTTTCAGTGGGCCCACCCATCTTAAATTTTTAGAAGTGTATGTGAATCTGTGTTTATGTCCATCATATGCAGACCATAAGAGGGATTTATATTCTCCAGAATCTGACACCCTCTTCTGGAGTGTCTGAAGACAGCTACGGTGTACTTATATCTAATAAATACATAAATAAATAAATAAACATTTTTTAAAAAGGATAAGAAAGAAAGAAAAGCCAGGGAGGCCTGCCACCCTTGTCTGTCTGTCTCTTTGTCTGCCTGATCCCCTGGAACGGGAGATGGGCCACCATATCGTTGCTCGTAGTTGATCCCAGGTTCTCTGGAAGAGGAGTCAGTGCTGTTAATTGTTGAGCCCTTTCAGTGGCCCCACCCATCTTTAAATTTTTAGAAGTATATGTGAGGCTGTGTTTATGTACATCATATGCAGACCATATGAGGGATTTAGATTCTCCAGAATCTGACACCCTCTTCTGGAGTGTCTGAAAGCAGCTACAGTGTACTTATATCTAATAAATACATACTTAAATTAATAAACATTTTTTAAAAGGATAAGAAAGAAGGAAAGACAAGGTAGGCCTGCCATCCTTAACTCTATCTGTCTGTATGTCTGTCTGAACCCCTGTAACTGGAGATGGGCCACCATATAGTTGCTGGTACTTGATCCCAGGTTCTCTATAAGAGGAGACAATGCTGTTAATTGTTGATCCCTTTCATTGGACCAACACATCTTTAAATTTTTAGATGTAAATGTGAGGCTGTGTGTATGTACATCATATGCAGACCACAAGAGGGATATAGATTCTCCAGAATCTGACACCCTCTTCTGGAGTGTCTGAAGACAGCTACAGTGTACTTATATCTAATAAATACATAAATAAATAAATGAATAAATAAATAAACAAACATTTTTAAAAGGGATAAGAAAGAAAGAAAAACCAGGCAGGCCTGCCATCCTTGTCTGTCCTTCTCTCTGTCTGTCTGTCTTGCCTATCCCCTTGAGTAGCCTAGCCTAGTCCCTTGCCTTGACTAGCCCAGCCCCTTGCCTAGCCTAGCCTAGCCCAGCCCTGCCTTGCCTAGCCCTGCCTATCCCTGTCTTTAACCAGGCTGGCCTCGAACTCAGAAACTGACTGCCTCTGCCTCCAGAGTGCTCTCATCAAGAGCTCGAGCCACCACTGACTGTTGGGTTTTCTAAGTCTTACATAGGTATGGTCTGTTTCTCAGCTGTGAAACCCTAATTAACACATGTAGTCTGTCCTAGGTCAGCCATAGCTACAGACTGAGGCCTTTTCTAAAACAAAACAAAAGAAAACAAAAAATAGAAATAATAAAATAAATAAATTAAGCAACCACATGATATCTTTTCTTTCTTTCAATGATACTCAGAACTTGAAGCAGTTCACCCATGAGACCTCAGCTCCGGACATTGAGTCTCTTTCCCTAACAAGTATTATGGCTGAACCTGAGGGGTTCTACTGCTGATTTGTGTCCCCCACTTTAAAAAAATAGTTGTTTTCAAAGGCTGCAAGTTCTTAGCCCTGTTCCTTGTTACAGTTGAGTCACAGCCCTGAAAGTTCAGTGGTAGTTAAAGGCACTGAGAAGGGCTTCCTATAGACATCAAAGGCCAAGTCTTTGTTTTTAAAAAGTTAATCTGGATTCCCCCACCCCCTGGCATCCTTAGAATTCCTAGAAAGGAAGGCAGTGACCTGGGCAGAAGGGTGCAAGGCTACTGGTGTTTGTAAGTGGTAACAGAAAGCTTTCTCTTGTTGGTACCCTACCCCAAGTTACACTGTCACTTCTTTTTCCTAGTTGTTGTTTTGTCGGTTTGTATTCTCAACATAGACCCTTTTCCTTCCTAACCTTGGCTGTCCTGAACCTTACTGTCCTTGAACTCAGTGATTTGCCTGTCTTGCTGGGCTGAAACTGTGAGCTACCATCCAGAAGGAAGCACCCTGCTGAGGTTAGATTGGGGTCTCTTCCATTTTCCTCTATGAACATGCATATGACAGGCCTGTTCTTTCTTTTTTACTTTTCCTTTTCTTTTTAAAGATTTATTTATTTATTATATTTAAGTATGCTGTAGCTATGTTCAGACAGTCCAGAAGAGGGTGTCAGATTCTGAAGAATCTAAATCATTCTTATTGTCTGCATATGATGTATATAAACACAGCCTCACATATACTCAAAAAAAAAAAAGAAAGATGTGGCTACAGAGAGGGCTCAACAATTAAGAGCATTGTCTCCTCTTCCAGAGAACCTGGGCTCAATTACCAGTATTGTATATGGTGGCCCATCTCCAGTTCCAGGGGATCTAATACTCTGTTCTGGAGTCTGTGGGCACAGCATACACATGCAAAACATTCTTACACAATCATTGAGAGAGGAGAGAGAGGGGTTAGAGAGAGGGGAGGTAATCATACCTCCTGACAAGTTTGAAGACCTGAGCTTCATCACTCACACAAATAAATAAATGCAAAATATTTTTTTATAAATAAACTCTGCCATTGCCCTTTAAAAATTCCTAGAAAACAAGTTTTATAAGCAACAGTTATATTTACTATATCTAAAGGACAGTCATGAGCATATTCAATAAATAGAAAAAGGCCTGTTAGTCTTAGAAATGGAATGGACAAACCAAGGAAGGTTTGCAATTACATAATGAGGCATCTCAGCCCAGCTCTAAGGTTGGAAATAAGACTCGAGAATAGGATACACCTGAAGACAGCCAGCCATTGTTTTTTGTTTTGGAGGCTGAAAGGATACACCTGAAGACAGCCAATGCTGTGTGATGGTGATCTGGTATTTTTTTTTTTAATTTTTAAAAACTTTAACACTTTTTATAAAACTTTTATAAAAACTTTTTCTTTCTTTCTGTTCTTCTTTCCTTTCTTTCTTTCCTTCTTTCCTTTCTTCCTTTCCTCACCCTAGCCCCTACCCTAGCCCTGTCTTTCACCAGGGTGGCCTTGAACTCAGAAACTGACTGCCTCTGCCTACAGAGTGCTCTCATTAAGAGCTTGAGCCACCACTGAATGTAGGGTTTTCTAAGCCTTACCTTGCTCTTGGTGTCTGTTCTCAGCTGTGAAACCCTAATTAACACAAGTAGGCAGTCCTGGGTCAGCCAGAGCTACAGACAGAGGACTTCTCTAAAAACAAATAAAACAAAACAAAACAACAAATAGAAATAATAAAATACATAAATTAAGCAACCACAGCATAGCTTTTCTCTATCTAGGTGGTACTCAGAAATTCCAGCAGTTGGCCTGTGACACCTCAGCTCAGTATATGTGAGGCTGTGTTTATGTACATCATATGCAGACCATAAGAGGGATTTACATTCTCCAGAATCTGACACCCTCCTCTGGAGTGTCTAAAGAAAGCTACAGTGTACTTATATCTAAGAAATACATAAATAAATAAATAAATAAATAAATAAATAAATAAATATTTTTTAAAAAGGATAAGAAAGAAAGAAAGACCAGGCAGGCCTGCCATCTTTATCTCTGCCTGTCTGTCTGTCTGTCTGATCCCCTGGAACTGGAGATGGGCCACCTTGTAGGTGCTGGTAGTTGATCCGAGGTTCTCTGGAAGAGGAGACAATGCTGTTAATTGTTGAGCCCTTTCAGTGGCCCCACCCATTTTTAATTTTTAGAAGTATATGTGAGGCTGTGTTTATGTACATCATATTCAGACCATAAGAGGGATTTAGATTCTCCAGAATCTGACACCATCTTCTGGAGAGTCTGAAGACGGCTACAGTGTACTTATATCTAATAAATAAATAAATAAATAAATAAATAAACATTTTTAAAAAAGTATAAGAAATAAAGAAAGACCAGTCAGGCCTGCCATCTTTATCTCTGTCTCTCTGTCTGTCTGTCTGTCTGATCCCTTGGAACTGGAGATGGGCCACCATAAGGTGCTGGTAGTTTATCCCAGGTTCCCTGAAAGAGGAGACAATGCTGTTAATTGTTGAGCCCTCTCAGTGGCCCCACACATCTTTAAATTTTTAGAAGTATATGTGAGGCTGTGTTTATGTACATCATATGCAGTCCATAAGAGGGATTTAGATTCTCCAGAATCTGACACCCTCTTCTGGAGTGTCTGAAGACAGCTACAGTGTATTTATATCTAATAAATACATAAATAAATATATAAATAAACATTTTTTTAAAAAGGATAAGAAAGAAAGAAAGACCAGGCAGGCCTGCCATCCTTATCACTGTCTGTATGTCTGTCTGTCTGATCCCCTGGAACTGGAGATGGGCCACCATATAGTTGCTGGTAGTTGATCCCATGTACTCTGGAAGAGGAGACAATGCTGTTAATTGTTGAGCCCTTTCAATGGCCCCACACTTCTTTAAATATTTAGAAGTATAAGTGAGGCTGTGTTTATGTACATCATATTCAGATTATAAGAGGATTTAGATTCTCCAGAATCTGACACCCTCTACTGGAGTGACTGAAGACAGCTACAGTGTACTTATATATAATAAATACATAAGTAAATAAATAAATAAATAAACATTTTTTAAAAAGGATAAGATAGAAAGTAAGACCAGGCAGGCCTGCCATCCTTATCTCTGTCTGTCTGTCTGTCTGTCTGTCTGATCCCCTGGAATTGGAGATGGGCTACCATAAAGTTGCTTGTAGTTGATCCCAGGTTCTCTGAAAGAGGAGACAATGCTGTTAATTGTTGAGCCCTCTCAGTGGCCCCACACATCTTTAAATTTTTAGAAGTATATGTGAGGCTGTGTTTATGTACATCATATGCAGACCATAAGAGGGATTTAGATTCTCCAGAATCTGACACCCTCTTCTGGAGTGTCTGAAGACAGCTACAGTGTACTTATATCTAATAAATACATAAATAAATATATAAATAAACATTTTTTAAAAAGGATAAGAAAGAAAGAAAGACCAGGCAGGCCTGCCATTTTTATCATTGTCTGTATGTCTGTCTGTCTGATCCCCTGGAACTGGAGATGGGCCACCATATAGTTGCTGGTAGTTGATCCCAGGTACTCTGGAAGAGGAGACAATGCTGTTAATTGTTGAGCTTTTAGAGTGGCCACACCCTTCTTTAAATTTTTAGAAGTATATGTGAGGCTGTGTGGGGCCACTGACAGTCACATAGAGAGACAGAGAGAGACAGAGAGAGACAAAGAAAGACAGAGAGAGACATAGAGAGACAGAGAGATACATTGAGAGAGACAGAGAGACAGAGAGAGACACAGAGAGAGACACAGAGAGACACAGAGAGAGACACACAGAGAGACAGAGACAGACAGAGAGAGACAGAGAGAGACACAGAGAGAGACAGAGATAGAGACAGAGAGAGACAAAGAGAGACAGAGAGACAGAGAGAGAGACAGGGAGAGACATAGATACACAGAGTGAGAAAGAGAGAGAGACAGAGAGAGACAGAGAGAGAGACAGAGAGAGAGACAGAGAGAGACAGAGAAAGACAGAGTGAGACAGAGAGAGACACAGAGAGAGACATAGATACACAGAGTGAGAAAGAGAGAGAGACAGAGAGAGACAGAGAGAGAGACAGAGAGAGAGACAGAGAGAGACAGAGAGAGACAGAGTGAGACAGAAAGAGAGACAGAGAGAGACAAAGAAAAACACAGAGAGACAGAGAGAGACAGAGAGAGACAGAGAGAGACAGAGAGAGAGACAGAGAGAGACAGAGAGAGACAAAGAAAAACACAGAGAGAGACAGAGAGAGACAGAGAGATACAGAGAGAGTCAGAGAGACAGAGAGAGACAGAGTTAGAGACAGAGAGAGACAGAGAGAGAAACAGAGAGAGACAGAGACACACAGAGAGAGACACAGAGAGAGACAGAGAGAGAGACACAGAGAGACAGAGAGAGACAGAGAGAGACAGAGATAGAGACAGAGAGAGACAGAGAGAGATAGAGAGAGACACAAAGAGACAGAGAGAGACAGAGAGAGACAAAGAAAGACACGGAGAGAGACAGAGAGAGACAGAGAGATACAGAGAGAGAGACAGAGAGAGACAGAAAGATACAGAAGGACAGAGAGAGACAAAGAGAGACAGAGAGACACAGAGAGACACAGAGAGACACAAAGAGAGACAGAGAGAGACACAGAGAGACACAGAGAGAGACACAGAGAGACACAGAGAGACACAGAGAGATACAGAGAGAGAGACAAAGAGAGACAGAGAGAGACAGAGAGACAGAGAGATACAGACAGAGAGACAAAGAGAGACAGAGAGACACAGAGAGACACAGAGAGACACAGAGAAAGACAGAGAGAGACACAGAGAGAGACTGAGGGAGACAGAGAGAGAGACAGAGAGAGACATAGAAGAGACAAAGAAAGACACAGAGAGAGACATAGAGAGACAGAGAGATACATTGAGAGAGACAGAGAGAGACAGAGATAGACAGAGAGAGACAGAGAGAGACACAGAGAGAGACAGAGAGACACAGAGAGACACAGAGAGAGACAGAGAGACACACAGAGAGACACAGAGAGAGACACAGAGAGACACAGAGAGACACAGAGAGATACAGAGAGAGAGACAAAGAGAGACAGAGAGAGACAGAGAGAAAGAGAGAGACAGAGAGAGTCAGAGAGAGACAGAGATAGAGACAGAGAGAGACAGAGAGAGGGACAGAGAGAGACAGAGACAGAGTGAGAAATACAGAGAGAGACAGAGTTAGAGAGAGAGACAGAGAGAGACAGAGAGAGAGACAGAGACAGAGACAGAGAGAGAGACAGAGAGAGACAGAGTGAGACACAGAAAAAGAGAGACAGAGAGAGACAAAGAAAGACACAGAGAGAGACATAGAGAGACAGAGAGATACATTGAGAGAGACATAGAGAGACAGAGTGAGACAGAGATAGAGACAGAGAGAGACAGAGAGAGACACAGAGAGAGACAGAGAGACACAGAGAGACACAGAGAGAGACACAGAGAGACACAGAGAGAGACAGAGATAGACATAGACAGACAGAGACAGACAGAGAGAGACAGAGAGAGACAGAGATAGAGACAGAGAGAGACAGAGAGTGAGACAGAGAGAGACAGAGAGAGAGACACCGAAAGACAGAGAGAGACAGAGAGAGACAATGAAAGACACAGAGAGAGACTAAGAGAGACAGAGAGAGACAGAGAGAGACAGAGAGAGACAAAAAAAGACACAGAGAGAGACAGAGAGCGATATAGATAGAGAAAAAGAAAGACAGAGAGAGACACAGAGAGAGAGACAGAGAGAGACAGAGAGAGACAGAGAGATACAGAGAGAGAGACAAAGAGAGACAGAGAGAGAGACAGAGTGAGACAGAGAGAGAGAGAGAGACTGAGAGAGACAAAGAAAGACACAGAGAGAGACATAGAGAGACAGAGAGATACATTGAGAGAGACAGAGAGAGACAGAGATAGACAGAGAGAGACAGAGAGAGACACAGAGAGAGACAGAGAGACACAGAGAGACACAGAGAGACACATTGAGACACAGAGAGAGACAGAGAGAGACACAGAGAGACACAGAGAGAGACACAGAGAGACACAGAGAGACACAGAGAGATACAGAGAGAGAGACAAAGAGAGACAGAGAGAGACAGAGAGAAAGAGAGAGACAGAGAGAGTCAGAGAGAGACAGAGATAGAGACAGAGAGAGACAGAGAGAGGGACAGAGAGAGACAGAGACAGAGTGAGAAATACAGAGAGAGACAGATTTAGAGAGAGAGACAGAGAGAGACAGAGAGAGAGACAGAGACAGAGACAGAGAGTGAGACAGAGAGAGACAGAGTGAGACACAGAGAGAGAGAGAGACAGAGAGAGACAAAGAAAGACACAGAGAGAGACATAGAGAGACAGAGAGATACATTAAGAGAGACAAAGAGAGACAGAGAGAGACAGAGAGAGACAGAGATAGAGACAGAGAGAGACAGAGAGAGACAGAGAGAGACAGAGAGATAGACAGAGAGAGACAGAGAGAGACAATGAAAGACATAGAGAGAGACAGAGAGACACAGAGAGACACAGAGAGAGAGACAGAGAGAGACAGAAAGAGTCAGAAGGACAGAGAAAGACAGAGAGAGATAGAGATAGAGACAGAGAAAGACAGAGAGAGACACAGAGAGAGACAGAGAAAGACAGAGAGTGAGACAGAGACAGACAGAGAGAGACAAAGGAAGACCCAGAGAAAGACAGAGAGAGACAGAGATAGAGACAGAGAAAGACAGAGAGAGACACAGAGAGAGAGAGACAGAGAGAGACAGAGAGAGACAGAGAGATAAAGAGAGAGAGACAGAGAGAAAGAGAGAGACAGAGAGAGTCAGAGAGAGACAGAGATAGAGACAGAGAGAGACAGAGAGAGGGACAGAGAGAGACAGAGACAGAGTGAGAAAGACAGAGAGAGACAGAGATAGAGAGAGAGAGACAGAAAGAGACACAGAGAGAGACAGAAAGAGACAGAGAGAGACAAAGAAAGACACAGAGAGAGACATAGTGAGACAGAGAGATACATTGAGAGAGACAGAGAGAGACAGAGAGAGACAGAGACACAGAGAGAGACAGAGAGACAGGGAGAGAGACAGAGAGATACAGAGATAGAGACAGAAGGGACAGAGAGAGACAGAGAGAGACCTACAGAGTGACAGATGGAGACAGAGAGAGACAGAGACAGATAGAGTTAGACAGAGAGAGACAGAGAGAGACAGAGAGAGAGAGAGATAGAGAGAGAGACAGAGAGGGACAGAGTGACAGAGAGAGACAGAGAGAGACAGAGATAGAGACAGAGAGATACAGAGTGAGGGACAGAGAGAGACAGAGAGAGACAGATAGAGACAGAGAGACAGATAGAGACAGAGAGAAACAGAGAGAGACAGAGTGACAGAGAGAGACAGAGAGAGACAGAGACAGAGAAAGAGAGAGAGACAGAGAGAGACAGAGAGAGTCAGATAGACAGAGAGAGACAGAGAGAGACAGTGAGAGACAGAGAGAGACAGAGTGACAGAGAGAGACAGAGCGAGAGAAAGAGAGAGAGACAGAGAGAGACAGAGAGAGGGAAAGAGAGAGACAGAGAGAGACAGAGAGAGACAGAGAGAGACAGAGAGAGAGACAGAGACAGAGAGAAACAGAGAGAGACAGAGATAGAGAAAGAGAGAGACAAAGAGAGACATAGAGAGAGAGACAGAGAGAGACAGAGAGAGACAGAGCGAGACAAAGAAAGACACAGAGAAAGACAGAGACAGAGAGATACAGAGATAGAGACAGAGAGTGACAGATATACAGAGAGAGACAGAGAGAGACAGAGAGAGACAGAGTTACAGAGAGAGACAGAGAGAGACAGAGATAGAGACAGAGAGAGACAGAGAGAGGGAAAGAGAGAGACAGAGAGAGAGAAGGAGAGAGACAGAGAGAGACAGAGAGAGAGACAGAGAGAGACAGAAAGAGTCAGAAGGACAGAGAGAGACAGAGATAGAGACAGAGAGAGACAGAGAGAAAGAGAGAGACAGAGAGAGTCAGAGAGAGACAGAGACAGAGTGAGAAAGACAGAGAGAGACAGAGATAGAGAGAGAGACAGAGAGAGACACACAGAGAGACAGAGAGAGACAGAGAGAGACAAAGAAAGACACAGAGAGAGACATAGAGAGAGATACATTGAGAGAGACAGAGAGAGACAGAGAGAGACAGAGAGAGATAGAGAGAGACGCAGAGAGAGACAGAGAGAGACAGAGAGACAGAGAGAGACAAAGAAAGACACAGAGAGAGACAGAGAGAGACAGAGAGAGAGACAGAGAGAGACAGAGAGAGACAGAGAGACAGAGAGAGACAGAGAGAGACAGAGAGAGACAGAGTGACAGAGAGAGACATAGAGAGAAAGAGATAGAGACAGAGAGAAGGAAAAAAAGAGACACACAGAGAGATAGAGACAGAGAGAAACAGAGAGAGACAGACATAGAGAAAGAGAGAGACAGAGAGAGACAGAGAGAGTTACAGAGAGAGACAAAGAGAGACAGAGAGAGACAAAGAAAGACACAGAGAGAGACAAAGAGAGACAGAGAGATACAGAGAGAGAGAAAGAGAGAGACAGAGAGAGACATAAAGAGAGAGACAGAGAGAGACAGGGAGAGACAGAGAGAGACAAAGAAAGACACAGAGAGAGACAGAGAGGGACAGAGAGAGACAGAGAGAGACAGAGTGACAGAGAGAGACAGAGAGAGACAGAGATAGAGACAGAGAGAGACAGAGAGAGGGAAAGAGAGAGACAGAGAGAGAGAGACAGAGAGAGACAGAGAGAGAGACAGATAGAGACAGAGAGAAATAGAGAGAGACAGAGATAGAGAAAGAGAGAGACAGAGAGAGACATAGAGAGAGAGACAGAGAGAGACTTTCCACTTTTTCAGGTTTTCTTGCCATATTCCGGTTCCTTCAGTGTGAGTTTTTAATTTTCTAATTCTTTCAGGGTTTTTTGCCATATTCTGGGTCCTACAGCGTGTATTTTTAATTTTCCAAGTTTTTCAGGGTTACTCAGCATATTTTGGGTCCTACAGTGTGATTTTTTTCATTTTCCACCTTTTTCAGGTTTTCTTGCCAATTTCGGGGTACTTCAGTGTGAGTTTTTAATATTCCACTTTTTACAGGGTTAATCGCCATATTCTGCGTCCTACAGTGTGATTTTTAAATTTTCCACGATTCTCAGGGTTTCTCGCCATATTCAGGTCCTACAGTTTGATTTTTTAATTTTAAACGTTTTTAAGTTTTTTTCGTCATGTTCTGGGTCCTACAGTTTGATATTCTCATTATCCAACTTTTTCAGATTTTCTCAGCATATTCTGGGTCCTACATTGTGAATTTTTAATTTTCCACGTTTTTCAAGGTTTCTTGCCATATTCTGGTCCTATAGTGTGATTTTCTCATTTTCCTCCTTTTTCAGTGTTTCTCGCCATATTCTGGGTCCTACAGTGTGAATATTTAATTTTCCATGTTTTTTATGTTTTCTCGACATATTCTGGGTCCTTCAGTTTGTGTTTTTAATTTTCCTCGTTTTTCAGGTTTTCTCACCATATTCCCGGACCTTCAGTGTGAATTTTTAATTTTCCATGTTTTTCAGGTTTTTTCGTCATATTCTGGGTCCTAGAGTGTGATTTTCTCATTTCCACTTTTTTTAGGATTTCTCCCCATATTCGGGGTCCTTCAGTGTGAGTTTTTGATTTCCTACTTTTTCAGGGTTTCTCAATATATTCTGGTTCCTACAGCGTGTATTTTATTTTTCCAAGTTTTTCAAGGGTTTCTAGGCATATTCTGGGTCCTACAGTGTGAACATTTAATTTTCCATGATTATCAGGGTTTCTCAGCATATTCTGGGTCCTGCAGTGTGATTTTCTCATTTTTCACCTTTTTCAAGTTTTTTCGCTATTCTGGGTTCTACATGTGATTTTCTCATTTTCCACCTTTTTCAGGTTTTCTCGCTATATTCCGGGTCCTTCAGTGTGAATTTTTAATTTTCCACGTTTTTCAGGGTTTCTCGGCATATTCTGTTTCCTGCAGTGTGATTTTCTCATTTTCCAAGTTTTTCAGGTTTTTTCGTAATTCTGGGTCTTACAGTGTGATTTTCTCATTTTTCACCTTTTGCAGGGTTTCTTGCCATATTCTGGGTCCAACAGAGTGTATTTTTAATTTACCACGTTTTTCCGGTTTCTCACCATATTCTGGGTCCAACAGCGCGTATTTTCAATTTTCCACGTTTTTCAGGGTTTCTCGGCATATTCTGGGTCCTAAAGTGCGATTTTCTCATTTTCGAAGTTTTTCAAGTTTTTTCGCAATTCTGGGTCCTACAGTCATTTATTCTCATTTTCCACCTTTTTCAGGTTTTCTCGCCATATTCGGGGTCTTTCAGTGTGAATTTTTAGTTTTTTACTTTTTTCAGGTTTTCTTGCCATATTCTGGGTCATTCAGTGTGAGTTTTTAATTTTACACGTTTTTCAGGTTTTTTCGTCATATTCTGGGTACTACAGTGTGATTTTTCTCATTTTCTCGTTTTTCAGGTTTTCTTGCCATATTCCAGGTCCTTCAGGGTGAATTTTTAATTTTCCATGTTTTTCAGTATTTCTCGCCATATTCTGGGTAATACAGTGTGAATTTTTAATTTTCCACTTTTTTCATGGTTTCTCGCCATATTCTGTGTCCGACAGTGTGAATTTTTAATTTTCATGTTTTTCAGGGTTACTCAGCATATTCTAGGTCCTGCAGTGTGATTTTCTCATTTTCCACGTTTTTTAAATTTTTTCGTAATTCTGGGTCCTACAGTGTGATTTTCTCATTTTCTACGTTTTTCATGTTTTTTCGCAATTCTGTGTCCTACAGTGTGATTATTCTCTATTTCCACCTTTTTCAGGTATTCTTGCCATATTCAGGGTCCTTCCGTGTAAGTTTTTAATTTTCTACTTTTTTCAGGGTTTCCTGTCATAATCTGGCTCCTTCAAAGCATATTTTTATTTTTCCTCGTTTTTCTGGGTTTCTCAGCATATTCTGGGTCCTACAGTGTATTTTTCTCATTTTTAAACATTTTCAGATTTTCTCACCATATTCGGGGTCCTACAGTGTGAATTTTTAATTTTAATCGTTTTTAAGTTTTTTTCATCATATTCTGGGTCCTACAGTTGATTTTGTCATTAACCACCTTTTTCATGTTTTCTCACCATATTCGTGGTCCTTCAGTGTGAGTTTTTAGTTTTTTAGTTTTTTCATGGTTTGTTGCCATATTCTGGGTCCTACAGCGTGTATGTTTAATTTTGCACATTTTTCAGGGTTTCTCGGCATATTCTGGGTCCTACAGTGTGATTTTCTCATTTTCGACGTTTTTCAATTTTTTTTCGCAATTCTGGGTCCTATAGTGTGATTTTCTCATTTTCCACCTTTTTCAGGTTTTCTCGACATATTCAGGGTCCTTCAGTGTGAGATTTAAATTTTTTACTTTTTTCAGTGTTTCTCGCCATATTCTGCATCCTACAGTGTGAATTTTAAATTTTTCACGTTTTTCAGGTTTTCTTGCCATGTTCTGTGTCCTACAGTATGAATTTTTAATTTTAAACCTTTTTAAGTTTTTTTTCGTCATATTCTGGGTCCTTCAGTGTGATTTTCTCATTTTCCAACTTTTTCAGGTCTTCTCGGCATATTCTGAGTCCTACAGTGTGAATTTTCGATTTTCCACGTTTTTCAAGTTTTCTTGCCATATTCTGTTCCTAGAGTGTGAATTTTTAATTTTCCACTTTTTTCAGTGTTTCTCTCCCTATCCTGGGTTCTACTTTGTGAATATTTAATTTTCCATGTTTTTCAGGTTTTCTCGCCATATTCTGGGTCCTTCAGTGTGAGTTTTTAATTTTCCTCGTTTTTCAGGTTTTCTCGCCATATTCAAGGTCATACAGTGTGATTTTCTCATTTCCACGTTTTTCTTATTTTCTTGCCATATTCCAGGTTCTTCAGTGTGAATTTTTAATTTTCCACGTTTTTCAAGGTTTCTTGCCATATTCTGGTCCTTTAGAGTGAATTTTTAATTTTCAAGATTTTACAGTTTCTCAAAATATTCTGTGTCCTCCAGTGTGAATATTTAATTTTCTAGGTTTTACAGGTTTTCTTGCCATATTCTGGGTCCTTCAGTGTGAGATTTTAATTTTCCTCATTTTTCAGTTTTGCTTGCTATATCCGGGTCCTTGAGTGTGAATTTTTATTTTTCCACATTTTTCAGGTTTCTTCGTCATAATCTGGTTCTACAGTGTGATTTTTTCATTTCCATGTTTTTCAGGTTTTCTCGCCATATTTGGGGTCCTTCAGTGTGAGTTTTTTAATTTCTAGTTTTTAAGGTTTTCTTGCCATATTCTGGGTACTACAGTGTGAATTTTAAATTTTCCACGTTTTTAAGTTATTTCGTCATATTCTGATTATTACAGTGTGATTTTCTCGTTTTTTTCCTTTTTCAGTGTTTCTCGCCATATTCAGGGTCCTATAGTGTGAATATTTAATTTTCAATGTTTTTCAGGTTTTCTCAGCATATTCTGGCTCCTGCAGTGTTATTTTCTCGTTTTCAACCTTTTTCAGGTTTTCTCACAATTCTGGGTCCTACATGTCATTTTCTCATTTTCCACCTTTTTCAGGTTATCTCGCCATAATCTAGGTCCTACAGTGTGAGTTTTTAATTTTCCTCGTTTTTTCAGGTTTTCTCGCCATATTCTGATTCCTTCAGTGTGAATTTTTAATTTTCCACGTTTTCCAGGTTTTTTCATCATATTCTGGGTCCTACAGTGTGATATTCTCGTTTCCAAGTTTTTCAGGATTTCTTGCCATATTCCAGGTCCTGCAGTGTGAATTTTTAATTTTCCACGTTTTTCAGTATTTCTCCCCATATTTTGGGTAATACAGTGTGAATTTTTAATTTTCCTCGTTTTTCAGGTTTTCTCGCCAAATTCCGGGTCCTTCAGTGTGAATTTTTAATTTTCCACGATTTTCAGGGATTCTCAGCATATTCTGGGTCCTGCAGTGTGATTTTCTCATTTTCCACCTTTTTCATGTTTTCTAGCCATATCCTCGTCCATCAGTGTGAGTTTATAGTTATCTACTTTTTTCAGGGTTGCTGGCCGTATTCTGGGTAATACAGTGTGAATTTTTATTGTCCAATTTTTTTCAAGGTTTCTCGCCATAATGTGGGTCTGACAGTGTGAATTTTTAATTTTCACGTTTTTCACGGTTTCTTGGCATATTTTGGGTCCTGAAGAGTGATTTTCTCATTTTCCACGTTTTTAAAGTTTTTTCGTAATTCTGGGTCCTACAGTGTGATTTTCTCATTTTCCACCTTTTTCAGGTTTTCTCGCCATATTCCGGG
Source organism: Mus caroli (assembly GCF_978045245.1). Classification (NCBI taxonomy): domain Eukaryota; kingdom Metazoa; phylum Chordata; class Mammalia; order Rodentia; family Muridae; genus Mus; species Mus caroli. The sequence continues at coordinate 42,546 of NW_028227370.1, read as the reverse complement.
TCCTTCAGTGTGAGTTTTTAATTTTCTAATTCTTTCAGGGTTTCTTGCCATATTCTGGGTCCTACAGCGTGTATTTTTAATTTTCCACGTTTTTCAGGGTTACTCGGCCTATTCTGGGTCCTACAGTGTGATTTTCTCATTTTTGACATTTTTCAAGTTTTTTGTTTTGCAATTCTGGTCCTACAGTGTGATTTTCTCATTTTCCACCTTTTTCAGGTTTTCTCGCCATATTCCGGGTCCATCAGTGTGAGTTTATAGTTATCTACTTTTTTCAGGGTTGATTGCCATATTCTGGGTAATACAGTGAGAATTTTCATTGTCCAATTTTTTCATGGTTTCTCGCCATAATCTGGTTCCCCCAGCGTATATTTTTAATTTTCCACGTTTTCAGGGTTTCTCGGCATATTCTGGGTCCTACAGTGTGATTTTCTCATTTTTGATATTTTTCAAGTTTTTTGTTTTGCAATTCTGGTCCTACAGTGTGATTTTCTCATTTTCCACCTTTTTCAGGTTTTCTCGCCATATTCCGGGTCCTTCAGTGTGAGTTTTTAATTTTCTAATTCTTTCAGGGTTTCTTGCCATATTCTGGGTCCTACAGCGTGTATTTTTAATTTTCCACGTTTTTCAGGGTTACTCGGCCTATTCTGGGTCCTACAGTGTGATTTTCTCATTTTTGACATTTTTCAAGTTTTTTGTTTTGCAATTCTGGTCCTACAGTGTGATTTTCTCATTTTCCACCTTTTTCAGGTTTTCTCGCCATATTCCGGGTCCATCAGTGTGAGTTTATAGTTATCTACTTTTTTCAGGGTTGATTGCCATATTCTGGGTAATACAGTGAGAATTTTCATTGTCCAATTTTTTCATGGTTTCTCGCCATAATCTGGTTCCCCCAGCGTATATTTTTAATTTTCCACGTTTTCAGGGTTTCTCGGCATATTCTGGGTCCTACAGTGTGATTTTCTCATTTTTGACATTTTTCAAGTTTTTCGTTTCACAATTCTGGATCCTACAGTGTGATTTTCTCATTTTCCACCTTTTTCAGGTTTTCTTGCCATTTTCGGGGTACTTCAGTGTGAGTTTTTAATATTCTACTTTTTACAGGGTTAATCGCCATATTCTGTGTCCTACAGTGTGATTTTTAAATTTTCCACGTTTCTCTGGGTTTCTCGCCATATTCTGGTCCTACAGTGTGAATTTTTAATTTTAAACGTTTTTAAGTTTTTTTTTCGTCATGTTCTGTGTCCTACACTGTGAAATGCTCATTATCCAACTTTTTCAGGTTTTCTCAGCATATTCCGGGTCCTTCAGTTTGTGTTTTTAATTTTCCCTGGTTTTCAGGTTTTCTTGCCATATTCCCGGTCCTTCAGTGTGAATTTTTAATTTTCCTGGTTTTTCAGATTTTTTCGTCATATTCTTGGTCCTAGAGTGTGATTTTCTCATTTCCACGTTTTTCAGGATTTCTCCCCGTATTTGGGGTCCTTCAGTGTGAGTTTTTGATTTTCTACTTTTTCAGGGTTTCTCAATATATTCTGGTTCCTACAGCGTGTATTTTATTTTTCCACGTTTTTCAAGGGTTTCTCCGCATATTCTGGGTCCTACAGTGTGATTTTTTTTTTTATTTTCGACGGTTTTCAAGTTTTTTCGCAATTCTGGGTCCTACAGTGTGATTTTCTCATTTTCCACCTTTTTTCAGGTTTTCTCGCCATATTCGGGGTCCTTCAGTGTGAGTTTCTAATTTCCTAGTTTTTCAAGTTTTTTCGTAATTCTAGGACCTACAGTGTGGTTTTCTCATTTTCCACCTTTTTCAGGTTTTTTTCGCCATATTTGGGGTCCTTCAGTGTGAGCTTTTAATTTTCTACATTTTTCAGGGTTTTTCGCCATATTCTGGGTCCTTCAGTGTGAATTTTTAATGTTCCTTGTTTTTCTGGTTTTCTTGCCATATTCCAGGTCCTTCAGTGTGAATTTTTACTTTTCCACGTTTTTTAGTATTTCTTGCCATATTCTGGGAAATACAGTGTGAATTTTTAATTTTCATGTATTCAGTGTTTCTAGGCATATTCTGGGTCCTCCACTGTGATTTTCTCATTTTCGACGTTTTTCAAGTTTTTTCGTTAATCACTGTGATTTCTCATTTTCCACCTTTCAGGGTTCCTCGCCATATTTTGGGTCCTTCAGTGTGAGTTTTTAATTTTCTAATTTTTTCAGGTTTTCTTGCCATATTCTGGGTCCTATTGTGTATATTTTTAATTTTCCACGTTTTTCAGGGTTTCGTGGCATATTCTTGGTTCTACACTGTGATTATCTCATTTTCCACCTTTTTCAGGTTTTCTCTCCATATTCGGCGTCCTTCAGTGGGAGTTTTTAATTTTCTACTTTTTTCAGGGTTTCGCCATATTCTGGGTCCTACAGTGTGATTTTCTCATTTAGGACTTTTTACAAATTTTTTCACAATTCTGGGTCCTACAGTGTGATTATTATCATTTTTAAACTTTTTCAGGTTTTCTCGCCATATTCGGGATCCTTCAGTGTGAGGTTTTAATTTTCCTCGTTTTTCAGGTTTTCTCGACATATTCTGGGTCCTTCAGTGTGAATTTTTAATTTTCACGTTTTTCAGGGTTTCTCGACATATTCCGGGTCCTTCAGTGTGAATTTTTTATTTTCCACGTTTTTCAGGTTTTTTTCGTTATATTCTGGGTCTTACAGTGTGATTTTCTCATTTCCATGTTTTTCAGGTTTTCTAGCCATATTCCACGTCCTTCAGTGTGAATTTTTAATTTTCCAGGTTTTTCAGTATTTCTTGCCATATTCTGGGTAATACAGTGTGATTTTCTCATTTTCCACTTTTTTCAGGTTTAATCGCAATATTTGGGGTCCTTCAGTGTGAGTTTTTAATTTTGTACTTTTTCAGGGTTTCTGGCCATATTCTGGGTCCTATAGTGTGTGTTTTTAATTTTCCACGTTTTTTCATGGTTTCTCGGCATATTCTGGGTCCTACAGTGTGATTTTCTCATTTTCGATATTTTTCATGTTTTTTCCCAATTCTGGGTCCTACAGTGTGATTATTCTCATTTTCCACCTTTCAGGTTTTCTCGCCATATTCGGGGTCTTTCAGTGTGAATTTTTAATTTTCTACTTTTTTCAGGTTATCTCGCCATATTCTGGGTCCTTCAGTGTGAGTTTTTATTTTTTCTGGTTTTGTAGCCATATTCCGGGTCCTTCAGTGTGAATTTTTAATTTTCCATGTTTTTCAGGTGTTTTCATCATATTCTGGGTCCTACAGTGTGATTTTCTCATTTCCAAGTTTTTCAGGTTTTTGTGCCATATTCCAGGTCCTTCAGTGTAAATTTTTTAATTTTCCACATTTTTCAGTGTTTCTCCCCATATTCTGGGTAACACAGTGTGAATTTTTAATTTTCCACTATTTTCATGGTTTCTCTTCATGTTCTAGGTCTGACCTTGTGAATTTTTACTTTTCACGTTTTTCAGGGTTTTCTCGCATATTCTGGGTCTTACAGTATGTTTTTCTCATTTTCCCCCCTTTTCAAGTTATTTTCGCAATTTTGGGTCCTACAGTGGGAATTTCTGTTTTTCCACTTTTTCAGGGTTTCTTGCCATATTCTATGTCCTTAAGTGGGAATTTTTAATTTTCCACTTTTTTCAGGGTTTTTCATCATATTCCAAGTCCTTCAGTGTGAGTTTTTAATTTTCCACGTTTTTCAGGGTTTCTCAACATATTTTGGGTCCTACAGTGTGAATTTTTAATTTTCTACCTTTTTCAAGATTTCTCGCCATATTCTATGTCCTTCCACGTTTTTCAGGTTTTCTGGCCATATTCCAGGTCTTTCTGAGTGAGTTGATAATTTTCCACATTTTTAAGGTTTTCCTCCCTATATTCCAAATCCTTGAGTGTGAGTTATTAATTTTCCATGTTTTTCTGGTTTTGTCGCCATATTCCAGGTCTTTCAGTGTGAGTTTTTAATTATCTACTTTTTACAGGGTTTCTTGCCTTATTCTGGGTCCTACAGCGTTTATATTTAATTTTGCATGTTTTTCGGGGTTTCTCGCCATATTCTGGGACCTACAGTGTGATTTTCTCATTTTACAAGTTTTTCAAGTTTTTTTCCAATTCTGGGTCCTACAGTGTGATTTTCTCATTTCCACGTTTTTCAGGGTTTCTCAGCATTATCTGTGTTCTGCAGTGTGATTTTCTCATTTTCCACGTTTTTCACGTTTGTTTTTTTTTTTTTTTTTTTTAAATTCTGGGTGCTACAGTGTGATTTTCTCATTTTCCACCTTTATCAGGTTTTCTACCAAATTTGGAGTCCTTCAGTGTGAGTATGTAATTTTCTACTTTTCTCAGGTTTTCTCGCCATATTCTGGGTTCTACAGCGTGTATTTTTAATTTTCCACGTTTTCAGGGTTTCTCCGCATATTCTCTGTCCTACAGTGTGATTTTCACATTTTCCACGTTTTTCAAGTTTTTTCATAATTCTGGGTCCTACAGTGTGATTTTCTCATTTTCCACCTTTTTCAGGTTTAATCGCCATATTTGGGGTCCTTCAGTGTGAGGTTTTAATTTTCTTCTTTTTTCAGGGTTTCTCACCATATTCTGTGTCCTACAGCGTGTATTTTTAATTTTCCACGTTTTCAGGGTTTCTCGACATATTCTGGGTCCTACAGTGTGATTTTCTCATTTCCACGTTTTCAGGTTTTGTTGACATATTCCAGGTCCTTCGGTGTGAATTTTTAATTTTCCATGTTTTTCAGTATTTCTCGCCATATTCTGTGCCCGAGAGTGTGAATTTTTAATTTTCACGTTTTTCAGGGTTTCTCGACATATTCTGGGTCCTACAGAGTTATTTTCTCATTTTCGACGTTTTTCAATTTTTTTTTCCAAATCTGGGTCCTACAGTGTGATTATTCTCATTTTCCACCATTTTCAGGTTTTTTCCGTCATATTCTGGGTCCTACAGTGTGATTTTCTCATTTCCACGATTTTCAGTATTTCTCGCCATATTCTGTGTCCAAGAGTGTGAATTTTTAATTTTTACGTTTTTCAGAGTTTCTCGGCATATTCTGGGTCCTGCAGTGTGATTTTCTCATTTTCCAACTTTTTCAGGTTTTCTAGCCATATTTGGGGTCCTTCAGTGTGAATTTGTAATTTTCTACTTTTTTCAGGGTTTCTCGCCATATTCTTGGTCCTACAGTGTGATTTTCTCATTTTCCACGTTTTTCAAGTTTTTTCGCAATTCTGGGTCCTTCAGTGTGAATTTTTAATTTTCTACTTTTTTTCAGGTTCTCTCGCCATATTTGGGGTCCCTAAGTGTGAGGATTTAATTTTCTAATTTTTCAGGGTTTCTCGACATATTCTGTGTCCTATATCGTGTATTTTCAATTTTCCACGTTTTTCAAGTTTTTTCTTCCATATTCTGCGTCCTACAGTGTGATTTTCTCATTTTCCACCTTTTTCAGGTTTTCTCGCCATATTCTGGTTCCTACAGTGTGTGTTTTGAATTTTCCTCGTTTTTCAGGTTTTCCTTCAGTGTGAATTTTTAATTTTCCACGTTTTTCAGTTTTTCTCGCCATATTATGGTTCCTACAGTGTGAATTTTTAATTTTCCACATTTTTCATGGTTTCTGGGCATATTCTGGGTCCTGCAGTGTGATTTTCTCATTTTCCACCTTTTTCAGGTTTTCTTGCCATATTCGGGGTCCTTCAGTGTGAATATTCAATTTTCTAGTTTTTTCAGGTTTTCTCTCCATATTCTGGGTCCTTCATTGTGATTTTTAAATTTTCCTTGTTTTTCAGGTTTTCTCACCATATTGTAGGTCCTTCTGTGTGAATTTTTAATTTTCCACGTTTTTCAGGTTTTTTTCGTCATATTCTGGGTCCTACACTGAGATTTTCTCATTTCCACGTTTTTCAGGTTTCCCTGCCAAATTCTGGGACCTTCAGTGTGAATTTTTAATTATCCACGTTTTTCAGGGTTTCTTGGCATTATCTGTGTTCTGCAGTGTGATTTTCTCATTTCCACGTTTTTCAGGTTTCCTTGCCATATTCCGGGACCTTCAGTGTGAATTTTTAATTTTCCACGTGTTTCAGTATTTCTCGCCATATTCTGGGTAATACAGTGTGAACTTTTAATTTTCAAATTTTTTCATGGTTTCTCGCCATATCCTGTGTCCGACAGTGTGAATTTTTAATTTTCACGATTTTCAGGGTTTCTTGGCATATTCTGGGTCCTGCAGAGTGATTTTCTCTTTTTCCACGTTTTTCGAGTTTTTTTTCGTAATTCTGAGTCCCACAGTGGGATTTTCTCATTTTACAACTTTTTAAGGTTTTCTCGCCATATTTAGGGTCCCTCAGTGTGATTTTTTATCTTTCTAATTTTTCAGTGTTTCTCGCCATATTCTGTGTCCTTCAGTGTGAGTTTTTAATTATCTACTTTTTTCAGGGTTTCTTGCCATATTCTGGGTCCTACAGCGTGTATTTTTAATTTTCGATGTTTTTCAGGGTTTCTGGTCATATTCTGGGTCCTACAGTGTGATTTTCTCATTTTCCCCTTATTTCAAGTTTTTTAACAATTCTGTGTCCTAAGGTGTGATTTTCTCATTTTCCAACTTTTTCAGGTTTTCTCGCCATATTTGGGGTCCTACAGTGTGAATTTTTAATTTTAATCGTTTTTAAGTTTTTTTCGTCATATACTGGGTCCTACAGTGTGATTTTCTCATTTTCAACCTTTTTCAGTTTTTCTCACCATATTCTGGGTCCTTCAGTGTGAGTTTTTAATTTTCTACTTTTTCAGGGTTTGTTGCCATATTCAGGGTCCTACCACGTGTATGTTTAATTTTGCACGTTTTTCAGGGTTTCTCTGCATATGCTGGGTCCTACAGTATGATTTTCTCATTTTCGACGTTTTTCAAGTTTTTTCGCAATTCTGGGTCCTACAGTGTGATTTTCTCATTTTCCACCTTTATCAGATTTTCTCGCCATATTTGGGGTCCTTCTGTGTGAGATTTTAATTTTTTGCTTTTTTCAGTGTTTCTCAACATATTCTGCATCCTACAGTATGAAATTTAAATTTTCACGTTTTTCTGGTTTTCCCGCCATATTCTGGGTTCTACAGTGTGATTTTCTCATTTCCACGTTTCTCAGGTTTTCTTGCCATATTCTGGGTCCTTCAGTGTGAGTTTTTAATTTTCCTCGTTTTTCAGGTTTTCTCTCCATATTCAAGGTCCTTCAGTGTGAATTTTTAATTTTCCACGTTTTCTAGGGTTTCTTGGCATATTCTGGGTCCTACAGTGTGATTATTCTCATTTTCCACCTTTTTCAGGTTTTCTTGCCATATTCCAGGTCCTTCTATGTGAATTTTAATTTTCCACGTTTTTCAGTATTTCTCGGCATATTCTGGTTAATACAGTGTGAAATTTTAATTTTCCACTTGTTTTTTGGTTTCTCGCCATAATCTGGGTCCGACAGTTAGAATTTTTAATTTTCATGTTTTTTCAGGGTTTCTCCGCATATTCTGTGTCCTGCAGTGTGATTTTCTCTTTTTCCACGTTTTTCAAGTTTTTTCATAATTCTGAGTCCTACAGTGTGATTTTCTCATTTTCCACCTTTTTCAGGTTTTCTCGCCATATTTGGGGTCCTTCACTGTGACTTTTTAATTTTCTACTTTTTTCAGTTTTTCTTACCATATTTGGGATCCTCCAGTGTGAGTTTTTAATTTTCTACTTTTTTCAGGGTTTCTCGCCATATTCTGGGTCCTACAGCGTGTATTAATAATTTTCCAAGTTTTTCAGTGTTTCTCGGCATATTCTTGATCCTACAGTGTGATTTTCTCATTTTTGACTTTTTTCATGTTTTGTCTCAATTCTTGATCCTACAGTGTGATTATTCTCATTTTCCACCTTTTTCAGGTTTTCTCCCCATATTCGGGGTCCTTCAGTGTGAATTTTTAATTTTCTACTTTTTTCAGGTTTTCTCGCCATATACGGGTCCTTCAGTGTGAATTTTTAATTTTCCACGTTTTTCAAGTTTTTTCGTCATATTCTCGGTCCTACAGTGTGATTTTCTCATTTCCACTTTTTTCAGGTTTTTTTTATCATATTCGGGATCCTTCAGTGTGGGTTTTTAATTTTCTAATTTTTCACGGTTTCTCAACATATTCTGGGTCCTAATGCGTATATTTTTAATTTTTCATGTTTTTCAGTGTTTCTAGGCACATTCTGGGTACTACAGTGTGATTTTCACATTTTCCACTTTTTCCGAGTTTTTTCACATTTCTGGGTCTTACCATGTAATTTTCTCATTTTCCACCTTTTTCAGGGTTTCTCGACATATTCCAGGTCCTTCAGTGAGAGTTTTTATTTTTCTACTTATTTCAGGGTTTCTAGCCATATTCTGGGTCCTACAGTGTGAATTTTTCATTTTCTCCATTTTTCAGTGTTTCTGGCCATATTTCCTGGTCTACAGTTTGAGTTTTAAATTTTCCTCGATTTTAGGTTTCATCACCATATTCCGGGTTCTTCAGTGTTAATTTTTACTTTTCCAGGTTTTTCAAGTTTTTTTCATAATTCTGGGTCCTACAGTGTGATTTTCTCATTTTCCTTCTTTTTCAGGTTTTCTCGCCATATTTGGGGTTATTCAGTTTGAGTTTGTAATTTTCTACTTTTTTCAGGGTTTCTCGGCATATTCTGGGTCCTAGAGTGTGATTTTCTCATTTACGAAGATTTTAAAGTTTTTTTTTAGCATTTGGGTCCTAAAGTGTGATTATTCTCATTTTCAACCTTTTTCAGGTTTTCTTGCCATAGTCGGAGTCCTTCATTGTGAATTTTTAATTTTCCACGTTTTTCAGGTTTTTTTTTTTTGTCATATCCTTGGTCCTACAGTGTGATTTTCTCATTTCCACGTTTTTCAGATTTTCCTACCATATTCCAGGTCCTTCAGTGTGAATTTTTAATTTTCCACGTTTTTCAGTATTTCTAGCCATATTCTGGGTAATACAGTGTGAATTTTTAATTTTCCACGTTTTTCAAGGTTTCTTGCCATATTCTGGTCCTATAGTGTGAATTTTTAATTTTCAATATTTTTCAGTGTTTCTCGCCATATTCTGGGTCCTACAGTGTGAATATTTAATTTTCCAGGTTTTTCAGGTTTTTTTGGTCATATTCTGGGTCCTTCAGTGTGCGATTTTATTTTTCCTCGTTTTTCAGTTTTGCTCTCTATATCCGGGTCATTCAGTGTGAATTTTTAATTTTCCACGTTTTTCAGGTTTCTTCGTCATATTCTGGTTCTACTGTGTAATTTTCTCACTTCCAGGTTTTTCAGGTTTTCTTGCCATATTCCAGGACCTTCATTGTGAATTTATAATTTTTCAGGTTTTTCAGTATTTCATACCATATTCTGGGTAATACAGTCTGAATTTTTAATTTTTCACGTTTTTCAGGGTTTTTCAGCATACAGTGCGATTTTCTCATTTTCCACATTTCAGGTTTTATCACCATATTCGGGGTCCTTCAGTGTGAATTTTTAATTTTCTACTTTTTTTTATGTTTTCTCACCATATTCTGGGTCCTTCAGTGTGAGTTTTTAATTTTCCTCGTTTTTTCAGGTTTTATTGCCATATTCTGGGTCCTTCAGTGTGAATTTTTAATTTTCTACTTTTTTCATGTTTTCTCGCCATATTTGGGGTCCTTCAGTGTGAGTTTTTTATTTTCTAATTTTTCAGTTTTTCTCACCATATTCCAGGTCCTTCACTGTGAATTTTTAATTTTCCACGTTTTTCAGGTTTTCTGGAATACTCTGGGTCCTTAATTGTGAATTTTTAATATTGCACGTTTTTCAGGTTTTTGGGTCATATTCTGTGTTCTACAGAGTAATTTTCTCATTTACACGTTTTCCATGTTTTTTTTGCCATATTGCAGTTTCTTCAGTGTGAATTTTTAATTTTCCACGTTTTTCAGTATTTCTCGCCATATTCTGTGTCCAACAGTGTGAATTTTTAATTTTCACGTTTTTCAGGGTTTCTCGGCATATTCTGGGTCCTGCCGTGTGATTTTCTCATTTTCCACGTTTTTCAAGTTTTTGTGTAATTCTGGGTCCGACAGTGTGATTTTCTCATTTTCCACCTATTTCAGGTTTTCTCGCCATGTTTGGGGTCCTTCAGTATGATTTTTTACTTTTATAATTTTTCAGGGTTTCTCTCCATATTCTGGGTCCTACAGCGTGTATTTTTAATTTTCCACGTTTTTCAGGGTTTCTCAGCATATTCTGGGTCCTACAGTGTGATTTTCTCATTTTCAACGTTTGTCAATTTTTTTTTCCCAAATCTCGGTCCTAGAGTGTGATTATTCTCATTTTCCACCTTTTTCAGGTTTTCTGGCCATATTCTGGGTTCTACAGTGTGAGTTTTGAGTTTTCCTCCTTTTTCAGGTTTTCTTGCCATATTCTGGGTCCTACATAGTGAGTTTTGATTTTTCCTCATTTTTCAGGTTTTATTGCAATGTTCTGGGTCCTTTAGTGTGAATTTTTAATTTTCTACATTTTTCATGTTCTCTCGCCATATTTGGGTTTCTTCAGTGTGAGTTTTTAATTTTCTAATTTTTCAGGGTTTCTCGACATATTCTGTGACCTACAGCGTGAGTTTTGAGTTTTCCCTCGTTTTTTAGGTTTTCTCGCCATATGCCAGGCACTTTAGTGTTAATTTTTAATTTTCCTCGTTTTTCATGTTTTTCCGTCATATTATGGGTCCTACAGTGTGATTTTTCTCATTTCCACCTTTTTCAGCTTTTCTTGACATATTCCAGGACCTTCAGTGTGAATTTTAAATTTTCCACGTTTTTCAGTATTTCTCGCCATATTCTGTGTCCAACAGTGTGAATTTTTAATTTTCACGTTTTTCAGGGTTTCTTGGCATTTTCTGGGTCCTGCAGTGTGATTTTTTCATTTTCCACATTTTTCAGGTTTTCTAGCCATATTTGGGGTCCTTCAGTGTGAGTTTGTAATTTTCTACTTTTTTCAGGGTTTCTCGCCATATTCTGGGTCCTACAGCGTGTATTTTTAATTTTCCATGTTTTCAGGGTTTCTCGGCATATTCTGGGTCCTACAGTGTGATTTTCTCATTTTCGACGTTTTTCAATTTTTTTTTTCCAAATCTGGATTCTATAGTGTGATTATTCTCATTTTCCATCTTTTTTTTTTAGGATTTCTCGCCATATTCTGGGTCCTTTAGTGTGAGTTTTGAATTTTCCTTGATTTTCAGGTTTTCTTGCCATATAAGGGGTACTTCAGTGTGATTTTTTAATTTTCCACGTTTTCAATATTTCTCGCCATATACTGGGTAATACAGTGTGAATTTTGAATTTTCCACTTTTTTCATGATTCTTGCCATATTCTGTGTCCGACAATGTGAATTTTTAATTTTCACGTTTTTCAGGGTTTATCGGCATATTCTGGGTCCAGCAGTGTGATTTTCTCATTTTCCACGATTTTCAAGTTTTTTCGCAATTCTTGGGGTACTTCACTCTGAGATTTTAATTTTCTACTTTTTTCAGGGTTTCTTACCATATTCTGGGTCCTACACCGTGTATTTTTAATTTACCACGTTTTCAGGGTTTCTCGGCACATTATGGGTCCTACAGTGTGATTTTCTCATTTTCGACGCTTTTCAAGTTTTTTCGCAATTCTGGGTCCTACAGTGTGATTATTGTCATTTTCCACCTTTTTCAGTTTTTTCTGGCCATATTCGGGGTCCTTCAGTGTGAATTTTTAATTTTCTAATTTTTTCAGGTTTTCTCGCCATATTCTGGGTCCCTCAGTGTGAATTTTTAATTTTCCTCGTTTTTCAGGTTATCTCTACATATTCTGGGTCCTTCAGTGTGAATTTTTAATTTTCTACTTTTTTCAGGTTTTTTCGTCATATTCTGTGACCTACAGTGTGATTTTCTCATTTCCACGTTTTTCAGGTTTTCTTGCCATATTCCAGGTCCTTCAGTGTGAATTTTTAATTTTCACGTTTTTCAGTATTTCTTTCCATATTTTGCATAATACAGTTGTGAATTTTTAATTTTCCACTTTTTTCATGGTTTCCTCGCCATATTCTTTGTCCGACAGTGTGAATCGTTAATTTTCACCTTATTCAGGGTTTCTAGGCATATTCTGTGTCCTGCAGCGTGCATTTTTAATTTTCCATGTTTTCAGGGTTTTTCGTCATATTCTGGGTCCTACAGTGTGATTTTTCTCAATTACGACATTTTTCAGGTTTTTTTCCCAATTCTGGGTTCTACAGAGTGATTTTCTCATTTTCCACCTTTTTCAGGATTTCTCGCCATATTAGGGGTCCTTCAGTGTGAGTTTGTAATTTTCTACTTTCTTCAGGGTTTCTAGCCATATTCTGGGTCCTACAGCGTGTATTTTTAATTTTCCACGTTTTTCAGTATTTCTCGCCATATTCTGTGTCCAATAGTGTGAATTTTTAATTTTCACATTTTCAGGGTTTCTCGGCACATTATGGGTCCTACAATGTGATTTACTCATTTTGACGCTTTTCAAGTTTTTTCGCAATTCTTGGTCCTACAGTGTGATTATTCTCATTTTCCACGTTTTTCAGTTTTTTCTGGCCATATTCGGTGTCCTTCAGTGTGAATTTTTAATTTTCTACTTTTTTCAGGTTCTCTCTCCATATTTAGGATCCTTCAGTGTAAGTTTATGATTTTCTAATATTTCAGGATTTCTCAACATATTCTGTGTCCTAAAGCGTGTATTTTTAATTTTCCACGTTCTTCAAGTTTTTTTTCGTCATATTCTAGGTCCTGCAGTGAATTTTTCTCATTTTCCACGTTTTTCAAGTTTTTTCATAATTCTGGGTCCTACAGTGTGATTTTCTCATTTTTCAACTTTTTCAGGTTTTCTCGCCATATTTGGGGTCCTTCCCTGTGATTTGTTACTTTTCTAATTTTTCAGTGTTTCTCGACATATTCTGGGTTCTACAGCATATATTTTTAATTTTCCATGTTTTCAGGGTTTCTAGGCATATTCTGGGTCCTACAGTGTGATTTTCTCATTTTCGACGTTTTTCAATTTTTTTTCCAAATCTGGTTTATATAGTGTGATTATTCTCATTTTCCATCGTTTTCAGGATTTCTCGCCATATTCTCGGTCCTATAGTGTGAGTTTTGAATTTTCCTTGTTTTTCAGGTTTTCTTGCCATATGAGGGGTCCTTCAGTGTGAATTTTTAATTTTCCACTTTTTTCATGATTCTTGCCATATTCTGTGTCTGACAGTGTGGATTTTTAATTTTCACGTTTTTCAGGGTTTATCGGAATATTCTGGGTCCAGCAGTGTGATTTTCTCATTTTCCACGATTTTCAAGTTTTTTTCGCAATTCTTGGGGTACTTCACTGTGAGTTTTTAATTTTCTACTTTTTCAGGGTTTCTCGCCATATTCTGGGTCCTACACCGTGTATTTTTAATTTACCACGTTTTCAGGGTTTCTGGGCACATTATGGGTCCTACAGTGTGATTTTCTCATTTTCGACGCTTTTCAAGTTTTTTCGCAATTCTGGGTCCTACAGTGTGATTATTGTCATTTTCCACCTTTTTCAGTTTTTCTGGCCATATTCGGGGTCCTTCAGTGTGAATTTTTAATTTTCTACTTTTTTCAGGTTTTCTCGCCATATTCTGGGTCCCTCAGTGTGAGTTTTTAATTTTCCTTGATTTTCAGGTTATCTCTACATATTCTGGGTCCTTCAGTGTGAATTTTTAGTTTTCTACGTTTTTCAGGTTTTTTCGTCATATTCTGGGACCTACAGTGTGATTTTCTCATTGCCACGTTTTTTCAGGTTTTCTTGCCATATTCAAGGTCCTTCAGTGTGAATTTTTAATTTTCACGTTTTTCAGTATTTCTTTCCATATTTTGCGTAATACAGTGTGAATTTTTAATTTTCCACTTTTTTCATGGTTTCTCGCCATATTCTTTTTCCAACAGTGTGAATCGTTAATTTTCACCTTATTCAGGGTTTCTCAGCATATTCTCTGTCCTACAGCGTGTATTTTTAATTTTCCACGTTTTTCAGGTTTTTTTTTTTGTCATATTCTGGGTCCTACAGTGTGATTTTTCTCATTTACGACATTTTTCAGGTTTTTTCCCAATTCTGGGTCCTACAGAGTGATTTTCTCATTTTCCACCTTTTACAGGATTTCTCAACATATTAGGGGTCTTCAGTGTTAGTTTGTAATTTTCTACTTTTTTCAGGGTTTCTAGCCATATTCTGGGTCCTACAGCATGTATTTTTAATATTCCACGTTTTTCAGGGTTTCTCAGCATATTCTGGGTCCTACAGTGTGATTTTCTCATTTTCGATGTTTTTCAAGTTCTTTCGCAATTCTGGGTCCTTCAGTGTGAATTTTTAATTTTCTACTTTTTTCAGGTTCTCTCTCCATATTTGGGGGTCCTTCAGTGTAAGTTTATAATTTTCTAAATTTTCAGGATTTCTCAACATATTCTGTGTCCTAGAGCTTGTATTTTTAATTTTCCACGTTTTTCAAGTTTTTTCGTCATATTCTGGGTCCTGCAGTGTGATTTTCTCATTTTCCACGTTTTTCAAGTTTTTTCGTAATTCTGGGTCCTTCAGTGTGATTTTCTCATTTTTCAACTTTTTCAGGTTTTCTCGCCATATTTGGGGTCCTTCCGTGTGATTTTTTACTTTTCTAATTTTTCAGTGTTTCTCGACATATTCTGGGTCCTACAGCGTATATTTTTAATTTTCCACGTTTTCAGGGTTTCTCGCCATATTCTGGGTCCTACAGTGTGATTTTCTCATTTTCGACGTTTTTCAATTTTTTTTTCCAAATCTGGGTTCTGTAGTGTGATTATTCTCATTTTCCATCTTTTTCAGGATTTCTCGCCATATTCTGGGTCCTATAGTGTGAGTTTTGAATTTTCCTTGTTTTTCAGGTTTTCTCGCCATATGAGGGGGTCTTTCAGTGTGATTTTTTAATTTTCCACGTTTTCAATATTTCTCGCCATATACTGGGTAATACAGTGTGAATTTTGAATTTTCCACTTTTTTCATGATTCTTGCCATATTCTGTGTCCGACAGTGTGAATTTTTAATTTTCACGATTTTTAGGGTTTATCGGCATATTCTGGGTCCAGCAGTGTGATTTTCTCATTTTCCACGATTTTCAAGTTTTTTCGCAATTCTTGGGGTACTTCACTGTGAGTTTTTAATTTTCTACTTTTTTCAGGTTTTCTCGCCATATTCTGGGTCCCTCAGTGTGAGTTTTTAATTTTCCTCGTTTTTCAGGTTATCTCTACATATTCTGTGTCCTTCAGTGTGAATTTTTAATTTTCTACTTTTTTCAGGTTTTTTTGTAATATTCTGGGACCTACAGTGTGATTTTCTCATTTTCACGTTTTTCAGGTTTTCTTGCCATATTCCAGGTCCTTCAGTGTGAATTTTTAATTTTCACGTTTTTCAGTATTTCTTTCCATATTTTGCGTAATACAGTGTGAATTTTTAATTTTCCACTTTTTTCATGGTTTCTCGCCATATTCTTTGTCCGACAGTGTGAATTGTTAATTTTCACGTTATTCAGGGTTTCTCGATATTCTTTTTCCTACAGCGTGTATTTTTAATTTTCCAAGTTTTTCAGGGTTTTTCGTCATATTCTGGGTCCTACAGTGTGATTTTTCTCATTTATGACATTTTTCAGGTTTTTTTCCCAATTCTGGGTCCTACAGAGTGATTTTCTCATTTTCCACCTTTTTCAGGATTTCTCGCCATATTAGGGGTCCTTCAGTGTGAGTTTGTAATTTTCTACTTTTTTCAGGGTTTCTAGCCATATTCTGGGTCCTACAGCTTGTATTTTTAATTTTCCACGTTTTTCAGTATTTCTCGCCATATTCTGTGTCTGACAGTGTGAATTTTTAATTTTCACGTTTTTTAGGGTTTCTCTGCATATTCTGGGTCCTGCCGTGTGATTTTCTCATTTTCTACGTTTTTCAAGTTTTTGCGTAATTCTGGGTCCTACAGAGTGTATTTTTAATTTTCCACGTTTTTCAGGGTTTCTCAGCATATTCTGGGTCCTACAGTGTGATTTTCTCATTTTCGACGTTTTTCAATTTTTTTTTCCAAATCTCGGTCCTACAGTGTGATTATTCTCATTTTCCACCTTTTTCAGGTTTTCTCGCCATATTCTGGGTTCTACAGTGTGAGTTTTGAGTTTTCCTCCTTTTTCAGGTTTTCTTGCCATATTCTGGGTCCTACATAGTGAGTTTTGAATTTTCCTCGTTTTTCAGGTTTTATTGCCATGTTCTGGGTCTTTCACTGTGAATTTTTAATTTTCTACATTTTTCAGGTTCTCTCGCCATATTTGGGGTTCTTTAGTGTGATTTTTTATTTTTCTAATTTTTCAGGGTTTCTCAACATATTCTGTGTCCTACAGCGTGAGTTTTGAGTTTTCCTCGTTTTTCAGGTTTTCTAGCCATATGCCAGGCACTTTAGAGTTAATTTTAATTTTCCACGTTTTTCAGGTTTTTCTGTCATATTCTGGGTCCTACAGTGTGATTTTTCTCTTATCAACGTTTTTTAGCTTTTCTTGACATATTCCAGGACCTTCAGTGTGAATTTTAAATTTTCCACGTTTTTCAGTATTTCTCGCCATATTCTGTGTCCAACAGTGTGAATTTTTAATTTTCACGTTTTTCAGGGTTTATCTGCATATTCTGGGTCCTGCCATGTGATTTTCTCATTTTTCACATTTTTAAGGTTCTCTTGCGATATTTGGGGTCCTTCAGTGTGAGTTTGTAATTTTCTACTTTTTTCAGGGTTTCACGACATATTCTGTGTCCTACAGCGTGAGTTTTGGGTTTTCCTCGTTTTTCAGGGTTTCTCGCCATATTCTGGGTCCTACAGCGTGTATTTTTATTTTCCATGTTTTCAGGGTTTCTCGGCATATTCTGGGTCCTACAGTGTGATTTTCTCATTTTCGATGTTTTTCAAGTTCTTTCGCAATTCTGGGTCCTTCAGTGTTTATTTTTAATTTTCTACTTTTTTCAGGTTCTCTCTCCATATTTGGGGGTCCTTCAGTGTAAGTTTATAATTTTCTAAATTTTCAGGATTTCTCAACATATTCTGTGTCCTAGAGCTTGTATTTTTAATTTTCCACGTTTTTCAAGTTTTTTCGTCATATTCTGGGTCCTGCAGTGTGATTTTCTCATTTTCCACGTTTTTCAAGTTTTTTCGTAATTCTGGGTCCTTCAGTGTGATTTTCTCATTTTTCAACTTTTTCAGGTTTTCTCGCCATATTTGGGGTCCTTCCGTGTGATTTTTTTACTTTTCTAATTTTTCAGTGTTTCTCGACATATTCTGGGTCCTACAGCGTATATTTTTAATTTTCCACGTTTTCAGGGTTTCTCGCCATATTCTGGGTCCTACAGTGTGATTTTCCTCATTTTCGACGTTTTTCAATTTTTTTTTCCAAATCTGGGTTCTGTAGTGTGATTATTCTCATTTTCCATCTTTTTTCAGGATTTCTCGCCATATTCTGGGTCCTATAGTGTGAGTTTTGAATTTTCCTTGTTTTTCAGGTTTCTCGCCATATGAGGGGGTCTTTCAGTGTGATTTTTTAATTTTCCACGTTTTCAATATTTCTCGCCATATACTGGGTAATACAGTGTGAATTTTGAATTTTCCACTTTTTTTCATGATTCTTGCCATATTCTGTGTCCGACAGTGTGAATTTTTAATTTTCACGATTTTTAGGTTTATCGGCATATTCTGGGTCCAGCAGTGTGATTTTCTCATTTTCCACGATTTTCAAGTTTTTTCGCAATTCTTGGGGTACTTCACTGTGAGTTTTTAATTTTCTACTTTTTTCAGGTTTTCTCGCCATATTCTGGGTCCCTCAGTGTGAGTTTTTAATTTTCCTCGTTTTTCAGGTTATCTCTACATATTCTGTGTCCTTCAGTGTGAATTTTTAATTTTCTACTTTTTTCAGGTTTTTTTGTAATATTCTGGGACCTACAGTGTGATTTTCTCATTTTCACGTTTTTCAGGTTTTCTTGCCATATTCCAGGTCCTTCAGTGTGAATTTTTAATTTTCACGTTTTTCAGTATTTCTTTCCATATTTTGCGTAATACAGTGTGAATTTTTAATTTTCCACTTTTTTCATGGTTTCTCGCCATATTCTTTGTCCGACAGTGTGAATTGTTAATTTTCACGTTATTCAGGGTTTCTCGATATTCTTTTTCCTACAGCGTGTATTTTTAATTTCCAAGTTTTTCAGGGTTTTTCGTCATATTCTGGGTCCTACAGTGTGATTTTTCTCATTTATGACATTTTTCAGGTTTTTTCCCAATTCTGGGTCCTACAGAGTGATTTTCTCATTTTCCACCTTTTTCAGGATTTCTCGCCATATTAGGGGTCCTTCAGTGTGAGTTTGTAATTTTCTACTTTTTTCAGGGTTTCTAGCCATACTTCTGGGTCCTACAGCTTGTATTTTTAATTTTCCACGTTTTTCAGTATTTCTCGCCATATTCTGTGTCTGACAGTGTGAATTTTTAATTTTCACGTTTTTTAGGGTTTCTCTGCATATTCTGGGTCCTGCCGTGTGATTTTCTCATTTTCTACGTTTTTCAAGTTTTTGCGTAATTCTGGGTCCTACAGAGTGTATTTTTAATTTTCCACGTTTTTCAGGGTTTCTCAGCATATTCTGGGTCCTACAGTGTGATTTTCTCATTTTCGACGTTTTTCAATTTTTTTTTCCAAATCTCGGTCCTACAGTGTGATTATTCTCATTTTCCACCTTTTTCAGGTTTTCTCGCCATATTCTGGGTTCTACAGTGTGAGTTTTGAGTTTTCCTCCTTTTTCAGGTTTTCTTGCCATATTCTGGGTCCTACATAGTGAGTTTTGAATTTTCCTCGTTTTTCAGGTTTTATTGCCATGTTCTGGGTCTTTCACTGTGAATTTTTAATTTTCTACATTTTCAGGTTCTCTCGCCATATTTGGGGTTCTTTAGTGTGATTTTTTATTTTTCTAATTTTTCAGGGTTTCTCAACATATTCTGTGTCCTACAGCGTGAGTTTTGAGTTTTCCTCGTTTTTCAGGTTTTCTAGCCATATGCCAGGCACTTTAGAGTTAATTTTTAATTTTCCACGTTTTTCAGGTTTTTCTGTCATATTCTGGGTCCTACAGTGTGATTTTTCTCTTATCAACGTTTTTAGCTTTTCTTGACATATTCCAGGACCTTCAGTGTGAATTTTAAATTTTCCGCGTTTTTCAGTATTTCTCGCCATATTCTGTGTCCAACAGTGTGAATTTTTAATTTTCACGTTTTTCAGGGTTTATCTGCATATTCTGGGTCCTGCCATGTGATTTTCTCATTTTTCACATTTTTAAGGTTCTCTTGCGATATTTGGGGTCCTTCAGTGTGAGTTTGTTATTTTCTACTTTTTTTCAGGGTTTCACGACATATTCTGTGTCCTACAGCGTGAGTTTTGGGTTTTCCTCGTTTTTTCAGGGTTTCTCGCCATATTCTGGGTCCTACAGCGTGTATTTTTAATTTTCCATGTTTTCAGGGTTTCTCGGCATATTCTGGGTCCTACAGTGTGATTTTCTCATTTTCGATGTTTTTCAAGTTCTTTCGCAATTCTGGGTCCTTCAGTGTGAATTTTTAATTTTCTACTTTTTTCAGGTTCTCTCTCCATATTTGGGGGTCCTTCAGTGTAAGTTGATAATTTTCTAAATTTTCAGGATTTCTCAACATATTCTGTGTCCTAGAGCTTGTATTTTTAATTTTCCACGTTTTTCAAGTTTTTTCGTCATATTCTGGGTCCTGCAGTGTGATTTTCTCATTTTCCACGTTTTTCAAGTTTTTTCGTAATTCTGGGTCCTTCAGTGTGATTTTCTCATTTTTCAACTTTTTCAGGTTTTCTCGCCATATTTGGGGTCCTTCCGTGTGATTTTTTACTTTTCTAATTTTTCAGTGTTTCTCGACATATTCTGGGTCCTACAGCGTATATTTTTAATTTTCCACGTTTTCAGGGTTTCTCGCCATATTCTGGGTCCTACAGTGTGATTTTCTCATTTTCGACGTTTTTCAATTTTTTTTCCAAATCTGGGTTCTGTAGTGTGATTATTCTCATTTTCCATCTTTTTCAGGATTTCTCGCCATATTCTGGGTCCTATAGTGTGAGTTTTGAATTTTCCTTGTTTTTCAGGTTTTCTCGCCATATGAGGGGGTTCTTTCAGTGTGATTTTTTAATTTTCCACGTTTTCAATATTTCTCGCCATATACTGGGTAATACAGTGTGAATTTTGAATTTTCCACTTTTTTCATGATTCTTGCCATATTCTGTGTCCGACAGTGTGAATTTTTAATTTTCACGATTTTTAGGGTTTATCGGCATATTCTGGGTCCAGCAGTGTGATTTTCTCATTTTCCACGATTTTCAAGTTTTTTCGCAATTCTTGGGGTACTTCACTGTGAGTTTTTAATTTTCTACTTTTTTCAGGTTTTCTCGCCATATTCTGGGTCCCTCAGTGTGAGTTTTTAATTTTCCTCGTTTTTCAGGTTATCTCTACATATTCTGTGTCCTTCAGTGTGAATTTTTAATTTTCTACTTTTTTCAGGTTTTTTTGTAATATTCTGGGACCTACAGTGTGATTTTCTCATTTTCACGTTTTTCAGGTTTTCTTGCCATATTCCAGGTCCTTCAGTGTGAATTTTTAATTTTCACGTTTTTCAGTATTTCTTTCCATATTTTGCGTAATACAGTGTGAATTTTTAATTTTCCACTTTTTTCATGGTTTCTCGCCATATTCTTTGTCCGACAGTGTGAATTGTTAATTTTCACGTTATTCAGGGTTTCTCGATATTCTTTTTCCTACAGCGTGTATTTTTAATTTTCCAAGTTTTTCAGGGTTTTTCGTCATATTCTGGGTCCTACAGTGTGATTTTTCTCATTTATGACATTTTTCAGGTTTTTTCCCAATTCTGGGTCCTACAGAGTGATTTTCTCATTTTCCACCTTTTTCAGGATTTCTCGCCATATTAGGGGTCCTTCAGTGTGAGTTTGTAATTTTCTACTTTTTTCAGGGTTTCTAGCCATATTCTGGGTCCTACAGCTTGTATTTTTAATTTTCCACGTTTTTCAGTATTTCTCGCCATATTCTGTGTCTGACAGTGTGAATTTTTAATTTTCACGTTTTTTAGGGTTTCTCTGCATATTCTGGGTCCTGCCGTGTGATTTTCTCATTTTCTACGTTTTCAAGTTTTTGCGTAATTCTGGGTCCTACAGAGTGTATTTTTAATTTTCCACGTTTTTCAGGGTTTCTCAGCATATTCTGGGTCCTACAGTGTGATTTTCTCATTTTCGACGTTTTTCAATTTTTTTTTCCAAATCTCGGTCCTACAGTGTGATTATTCTCATTTTCCACCTTTTTCAGGTTTTCTCGCCATATTCTGGGTTCTACAGTGTGAGTTTTGAGTTTTCCTCCTTTTTCAGGTTTTCTTGCCATATTCTGGGTCCTACATAGTGAGTTTTGAATTTTCCTCGTTTTTCAGGTTTTATTGCCATGTTCTGGGTCTTTCACTGTGAATTTTTAATTTTCTACATTTTTCAGGTTCTCTCGCCATATTTGGGGTTCTTTAGTGTGATTTTTTATTTTTCTAATTTTTCAGGGTTTCTCAACATATTCTGTGTCCTACAGCGTGAGTTTTGAGTTTTCCTCGTTTTTCAGGTTTTCTAGCCATATGCCAGGCACTTTAGAGTTAATTTTTAATTTTCCACGATTTTCAGGTTTTTCCGTCATATTCTGGGTCCTACAGTGTGATTTTTCTCTTATCAACGTTTTTTAGCTTTTCTTGACATATTCCAGGACCTTCAGTGTGAATTTTAAATTTTCCGCGTTTTTCAGTATTTCTCGCCATATTCTGTGTCCAACAGTGTGAATTTTTAATTTTCACGTTTTTCAGGGTTTATCTGCATATTCTGGGTCCTGCCATGTGATTTTCTCATTTTTCACATTTTTAAGGTTCTCTTGCGATATTTGGGGTCCTTCAGTGTGAGTTTGTTATTTTCTACTTTTTTCAGGGTTTCACGACATATTCTGTGTCCTACAGCGTGAGTTTTGGGTTTTCCTCGTTTTTCAGGGTTTCTCGCCATATTCTGGGTCCTACAGCGTGTATTTTTAATTTTCCATGTTTTCAGGGTTTCTCGGCATATTCTGGGTCCTACAGTGTGATTTTCTCATTTTCGATGTTTTTCAAGTTCTTTCGCAATTCTGGGTCCTTCAGTGTGAATTTTTAATTTTCTACTTTTTTCAGGTTCTCTCTCCATATTTGGGGGTCCTTCAGTGTAAGTTGATAATTTTCTAAATTTTCAGGATTTCTCAACATATTCTGTGTCCTAGAGCTTGTATTTTTAATTTTCCACGTTTTTCAAGTTTTTTCGTCATATTCTGGGTCCTGCAGTGTGATTTTCTCATTTTCCACGTTTTTCAAGTTTTTTTCGTAATTCTGGGTCCTTCAGTGTGATTTTCTCATTTTTCAACTTTTTCAGGTTTTCTCGCCATATTTGGGGTCCTTCCGTGTGATTTTTTACTTTTCTAATTTTTCAGTGTTTCTCGACATATTCTGGGTCCTACAGCGTATATTTTTAATTTTCCACGTTTTCAGGGTTTCTCGCCATATTCTGGGTCCTACAGTGTGATTTTCTCATTTTCGACGTTTTTCAATTTTTTTTTCCAAATCTGGGTTCTGTAGTGTGATTATTCTCATTTTCCATCTTTTTCAGGATTTCTCGCCATATTCTGGGTCCTATAGTGTGAGTTTTGAATTTTCCTTGTTTTTCAGGTTTTCTTGCCATATGAGGGGGTCTTTCAGTGTGATTTTTTAATTTTCCACGTTTTCAATATTTCTCGCCATATACTGGGTAATACAGTGTGAATTTTGAATTTTCCACTTTTTTCATGATTCTTGCCATATTCTGTGTCCGACAGTGTGAATTTTTAATTTTCACGATTTTTAGGGTTTATCGGCATATTCTGGGTCCAGCAGTGTGATTTTCTCATTTTCCACGATTTTCAAGTTTTTTCGCAATTCTTGGGGTACTTCACTGTGAGTTTTTAATTTTCTACTTTTTTCAGGTTTTCTCGCCATATTCTGGGTCCCTCAGTGTGAGTTTTTAATTTTCCTCGTTTTTCAGGTTATCTCTACATATTCTGTGTCCTTCAGTGTGAATTTTTAATTTTCTACTTTTTTCAGGTTTTTTTGTAATATTCTGGGACCTACAGTGTGATTTTCTCATTTTCACGTTTTTCAGGTTTTCTTGCCATATTCCAGGTCCTTCAGTGTGAATTTTTAATTTTCACGTTTTTCAGTATTTCTTTCCATATTTTGCGTAATACAGTGTGAATTTTTAATTTTCCACTTTTTTCATGGTTTCTCGCCATATTCTTTGTCCGACAGTGTGAATTGTTAATTTTCACGTTATTCAGGGTTTCTCGATATTCTTTTTCCTACAGCGTGTATTTTTAATTTTCCAAGTTTTTCAGGGTTTTTCGTCATATTCTGGGTCCTACAGTGTGATTTTTCTCATTTATGACATTTTTCAGGTTTTTTTCCCAATTCTGGGTCCTACAGAGTGATTTTCTCATTTTCCACCTTTTTCAGGATTTCTCGCCATATTAGGGGTCCTTCAGTGTGAGTTTGTAATTTTCTACTTTTTTCAGGGTTTCTAGCCATATTCTGGGTCCTACAGCTTGTATTTTTAATTTTCCACGTTTTTCAGTATTTCTCGCCATATTCTGTGTCTGACAGTGTGAATTTTTAATTTTCACGTTTTTTAGGGTTTCTCTGCATATTCTGGGTCCTGCCGTGTGATTTTCTCATTTTCTACGTTTTTCAAGTTTTTGCGTAATTCTGGGTCCTACAGAGTGTATTTTTAATTTTCCACGTTTTTCAGGGTTTCTCAGCATATTCTGGGTCCTACAGTGTGATTTTCTCATTTTCGACGTTTTTCAATTTTTTTTTCCAAATCTCGGTCCTACAGTGTGATTATTCTCATTTTCCACCTTTTTCAGGTTTTCTCGCCATATTCTGGGTTCTACAGTGTGAGTTTTGAGTTTTCCTCCTTTTTCAGGTTTTCTTGCCATATTCTGGGTCCTACATAGTGAGTTTTGAATTTTCCTCGTTTTTCAGGTTTTATTGCCATGTTCTGGGTCTTTCACTGTGAATTTTTAATTTTCTACATTTTTCAGGTTCTCTCGCCATATTTGGGGTTCTTTAGTGTGATTTTTTATTTTTCTAATTTTTCAGGGTTTCTCAACATATTCTGTGTCCTACAGCGTGAGTTTTGAGTTTTCCTCGTTTTTCAGGTTTTCTAGCCATATGCCAGGCACTTTAGAGTTAATTTTTAATTTTCCACGTTTTTCAGGTTTTTCTGTCATATTCTGGGTCCTACAGTGTGATTTTTCTCTTATCAACGTTTTTTAGCTTTTCTTGACATATTCCAGGACCTTCAGTGTGAATTTTAAATTTTCCGCGTTTTTCAGTATTTCTCGCCATATTCTGTGTCCAACAGTGTGAATTTTTAATTTTCACGTTTTTCAGGGTTTATCTGCATATTCTGGGTCCTGCCATGTGATTTTCTCATTTTTCACATTTTTAAGGTTCTCTTGCGATATTTGGGGTCCTTCAGTGTGAGTTTGTTATTTTCTACTTTTTTCAGGGTTTCACGACATATTCTGTGTCCTACAGCGTGAGTTTTGGGTTTTCCTCGTTTTTCAGGGTTTCTCGCCATATTCTGGGTCCTACAGCGTGTATTTTTAATTTTCCATGTTTTCAGGGTTTCTCGGCATATTCTGGGTCCTACAGTGTGATTTTCTCATTTTCGATGTTTTTCAAGTTCTTTCGCAATTCTGGGTCCTTCAGTGTGAATTTTTAATTTTCTACTTTTTTCAGGTTCTCTCTCCATATTTGGGGGTCCTTCAGTGTAAGTTGATAATTTTCTAAATTTTCAGGATTTCTCAACATATTCTGTGTCCTAGAGCTTGTATTTTTAATTTTCCACGTTTTTCAAGTTTTTTCGTCATATTCTGGGTCCTGCAGTGTGATTTTCTCATTTTCCACGTTTTTCAAGTTTTTTCGTAATTCTGGGTCCTTCAGTGTGATTTTCTCATTTTTCAACTTTTTCAGGTTTTCTCGCCATATTTGGGGTCCTTCCGTGTGATTTTTTACTTTTCTAATTTTTCAGTGTTTCTCGACATATTCTGGGTCCTACAGCGTATATTTTTAATTTTCCACGTTTTCAGGGTTTCTCGCCATATTCTGGGTCCTACAGTGTGATTTTCTCATTTTCGACGTTTTTCAATTTTTTTTTCCAAATCTGGGTTCTGTAGTGTGATTATTCTCATTTTCCATCTTTTTCAGGATTTCTCGCCATATTCTGGGTCCTATAGTGTGAGTTTTGAATTTTCCTTGTTTTTCAGGTTTTCTCGCCATATGAGGGGGTCTTTCAGTGTGATTTTTTAATTTTCCACGTTTTCAATATTTCTCGCCATATACTGGGTAATACAGTGTGAATTTTGAATTTTCCACTTTTTTCATGATTCTTGCCATATTCTGTGTCCGACAGTGTGAATTTTTAATTTTCACGATTTTTAGGGTTTATCGGCATATTCTGGGTCCAGCAGTGTGATTTTCTCATTTTCCACGATTTTCAAGTTTTTTCGCAATTCTTGGGGTACTTCACTGTGAGTTTTTAATTTTCTACTTTTTTCAGGTTTTCTCGCCATATTCTGGGTCCCTCAGTGTGAGTTTTTAATTTTCCTCGTTTTTCAGGTTATCTCTACATATTCTGTGTCCTTCAGTGTGAATTTTTAATTTTCTACTTTTTTCAGGTTTTTTTGTAATATTCTGGGACCTACAGTGTGATTTTCTCATTTTCACGTTTTTCAGGTTTTCTTGCCATATTCCAGGTCCTTCAGTGTGAATTTTTAATTTTCACGTTTTTCAGTATTTCTTTCCATATTTTGCGTAATACAGTGTGAATTTTTAATTTTCCACTTTTTTCATGGTTTCTCGCCATATTCTTTGTCCGACAGTGTGAATTGTTAATTTTCACGTTATTCAGGGTTTCTCGATATTCTTTTTCCTACAGCGTGTATTTTTAATTTTCCAAGTTTTTCAGGGTTTTTCGTCATATTCTGGGTCCTACAGTGTGATTTTTCTCATTTATGACATTTTTCAGGTTTTTTCCCAATTCTGGGTCCTACAGAGTGATTTTCTCATTTTCCACCTTTTTCAGGATTTCTCGCCATATTAGGGGTCCTTCAGTGTGAGTTTGTAATTTTCTACTTTTTTCAGGGTTTCTAGCCATATTCTGGGTCCTACAGCTTGTATTTTTAATTTTCCACGTTTTTCAGTATTTCTCGCCATATTCTGTGTCTGACAGTGTGAATTTTTAATTTTCACGTTTTTTAGGGTTTCTCTGCATATTCTGGGTCCTGCCGTGTGATTTTCTCATTTTCTACGTTTTTCAAGTTTTTGCGTAATTCTGGGTCCTACAGAGTGTATTTTTAATTTTCCACGTTTTTCAGGGTTTCTCAGCATATTCTGGGTCCTACAGTGTGATTTTCTCATTTTCGACGTTTTTCAATTTTTTTTTCCAAATCTCGGTCCTACAGTGTGATTATTCTCATTTTCCACCTTTTTCAGGTTTTCTTGCCATATTCTGGGTTCTACAGTGTGAGTTTTGAGTTTTCCTCCTTTTTCAGGTTTTCTTGCCATATTCTGGGTCCTACATAGTGAGTTTTGAATTTTCCTCGTTTTTCAGGTTTTATTGCCATGTTCTGGGTCTTTCACTGTGAATTTTTAATTTTCTACATTTTTCAGGTTCTCTCGCCATATTTGGGGTTCTTTAGTGTGATTTTTTATTTTTCTAATTTTTCAGGGTTTCTCAACATATTCTGTGTCCTACAGCGTGAGTTTTGAGTTTTCCTCGTTTTTCAGGTTTTCTAGCCATATGCCAGGCACTTTAGAGTTAATTTTTAATTTTCCACGTTTTTCAGGTTTTTCTGTCATATTCTGGGTCCTACAGCGTGTATTTTTAATTTTCCATGTTTTCAGGGTTTCTCGGCATATCCTGGGTCCTACAGTGTGATTTTCTCATTTTCGATGTTTTTCAAGTTCTTTCGCAATTCTGGGTCCTTCAGTGTGAATTTTTAATTTTCTACTTTTTTTCAGGTTCTCTCTCCATATTTGGGATCCTTCAGTGTTAGTTTATGATTTTCTATTTTTTCAGGATTTTTCAACATATTCTTTGTCCTAGAGCATGTATTTTTAATTTTCCACGTTCTTCAAGTTTTTTTCGTCATATTCTGGGTCCTGCAGTGTATTTTTCTCATTTTCCACGTTTTTCAAGTTTTTTCATAATTCTGGGTCCTACAGTGTGATTTTCTCATTTTTCAACTTTTTCAGGTTTTCTCGCCATATTTGGTGTCCTTCCGTGTGATTTCTTACTTTTCTAATTTTTTAGTGTTTCTCGACATATTCTGGGTTCTAAAGCATATATTTTTAATTTTCCATGTTTTCAGGGTTTCTAGGCATATTCTGGGTCCTACAGTGTGATTTTCTCATTTTCGACGTTTTTTAATTTTTTTTCCAAATCTGGGTTATATAGTGTGATTATTCTCATTTTCCATCCTTTTCAATATTTCTCGCCATATTCTCGGTCCTATAGTGTGAGTTTTGAATTTTCCTTGTTTTTCAGGTTTTCTTGCCATATGAGGGGTCCTTCAGTGTGAATTTTTAATTTTCCACTTTTTTCATGATTCTTGCCATATTCTGTGTCCGACAGTGTGGATTTTTAATTTTCACGTTTTTCAGGGTTTATTGGCATATTCTGGGTCCAGCAGTGTGATTTTCTCATTTTCCACGATTTTCAAGTTTTTTCGCAATTCTTGGGGTATTTCACTGTGAGTTTTTAATTTTCTACTTTTTCAGGGTTTCTCGCCATATTCTGGGTCCTACACCGTATATTTTTAATTTACCACGTTTTCAGGGTTTCTCGGCACATTATGGGTCCTACAGTGTGATTTTCTCATTTTCGACGCTTTTCAAGTTTTTTCGCAATTCTGGGTCCTACAGTGTGATTATTGTCATTTTCCACCTTTTTCAGTTTTTCTGCCCATATTCGGGGTCCTTCAGTGTGAAATTTTAATTTTCTACTTTTTTCAGGTTTTCTCGCCATACTCTGGGTCCCTCAGTGTGAGTTTTTAATTTTCCTTGTTTTTCAGGTTATCTCTACATATTCTGGGTCCTTCAGTGTGAATTTTTAATTTTCACGTTTTTCAGTATTTCTTTCCATATTTTGCGTAATACAGTGTGAATTTTTAATTTTCCACTTTTTTCATGGTTTCTCGCCATATTCTTTGTCCAACAGTGTGAATCGTTAATTTTTAAGTTATTCAGGGTTTCTCCACATATTCTCTGTCCTACAGCGTGTATTTTTAATTTTCCACGTTTTTCAGGGTTTTTTTGTCATATTCTGGGTCCTACAGTGTGATTTTTCTCATTTACGACATTTTTCAGGTTTTTTCCCAATTCTGGGTCCTACAGAGTGATTTTCTCATTTTCCACCTTTTTCAGGATTTCTCGACATATTAGGGGTCTTCAGTGTGAGTTTGTAATTTTCTACTTTTTTCAGGGTTTCTAGCCATATTCTGGGTCCTACAGCGTGTATTTTTAATTTTCCACGTTTTTCAGGGTTTCTCAGCATATTCTGGGTCCTACAGTGTGATTTTCTCATTTTCGACGTTTTTCAATTTTTTTTCCAAATCTCGGTCCTACAGTGTGATTATTCTCGTTTTCCACCTTTTTCAGGTTTTCTCGCCATATTCTGGGTTCTACAGTGTGAGTTTTGAGTTTTCCTCCTTTTTCAGCTTTTCTTGCCATATTCTGGGTCCTACATAGTGAGTTTTGAATTTTCCTCGTTTTTCAGGTGTTATTGCCATGTTCTGGGTCCTTCAGTGTGAATTTTTAATTTTCTACATTTTTCAGGTTCTCTCGCCATATTTGGGGTTCTTCAGTGTGAGTTTTTAATTTTCTAATTTTTCAGGGTTTCTCGACATATTCTGTGTCCTACAGCGTGAGTTTTGAGTTTTCCTCCTTTTTCAGGTTTTCTCGCCATATGCCGGGCACTTTAGAGTTAATTTTTAATTTTCCACGTTTTTCAGGTTTTTCTGTCATATTCTGGGTCCTACAGTGTGATTTTTCTCTTATCAACGTTTTTTAGCTTTTCTTGACATATTCCAGGACCTTCAGTGTGAATTTTAAATTTTCCACGTTTTTCAGTATTTCTCGCCATATTCTGTGTCCAACAGTGTGAATTTTTAATTTTCACGTTTTTCAGGGTTTCTCGGCATATTCTGGGTTCTGCAGTGTGATTTTCTCATTTTTCACATTTTCAGGTTTTCTAGCCATATTTGGGGTCCTTCAGTGTGAGTTTGTACTTTTCTATTTTTTTCAGGGTTTCTTGCCATATTGTGGGTCCTACAGCGTGTATTTTTAATTTTCCATGTTTTCAGGGTTTCTAGGCATATTCTGGGTCCTACAGTGTGATTTTCTCATTTTCGATGTTTTTCAAGTTCTTTCACTGTTGCGGCCCGCCTGCGGTCCACAACACGAACGGTTCAACTGAGAATGGCAGTTCCCTGCAAAGAGAGGAATCTAGACGGGGCGGAAGAAACAATGGAGTCAAGACAAAACTCTGATCAAGACTCAATTTAATATTTCCAGACACTCAGTTTATAAAGGAAGGGGGAGGGAACCCAATTTCCCGCCAAGTAACTCAGGGTCCAGTAGCAGGACGAACACGTGTGTGCCTTCAGGCAGCAAGGTCAGGTTCCAGCAGTGGGCGTGGCAGGACGAATGAGCCGGTAGCTCCACCCTAGAGCAGGCAGGTTCCAGGCTGGGGGAAGGGAGGCCACATTTCCCCCCATTAGATAACAAAAATAAAATAAAAAAGGGGTGGCCTGTGGCAGAAAAATTATCTATGTTCAATAGTTCTGCCTAAGTTCCTAGGGCTAAAGAAAAAACCTATTTCCGTGGGATTTCTTAACTATTCTAATGGTAAACTGTATCTGGCTAAGGCTGTAGGCTCTGACTTTATAATGCTAATTAGTGCTGAATAGGTAGCTACCTGTTTGCCTTTTAAGTAGGGCGTTGGAACCCTGGCTGAGTTTAGCTAAACAATTTTAGAATAACACTGAACTGATAATTATCCACAATTTTGGGTGACAGGCAGGGGAAACAGTGAGAAGCGATTAAGACTGGCTGGCTCCTAGTACAAGGCCAATTGGCTTTTTTATTTTTTGGGTGGGAGGCAGTGAAGGGCTTGCTCTTACAACAGCAAGGTCTCCAATCTCTCTCCCCCCTGTTAATTAAGTTTAAATAGGCAATGCTTAACAGAGGTGATCAAAAGATTTTCTCATCCGTAGATGAGTGGGCCTTTAACCTTGACTTGGGTGGACATTAACCTGATTCCTCCCGTGAGTATCGTAACAACTCACATCTGTGGCTCTTGGTATCTTTTGGGGAGGGGAGGCAGAGCCGTAAGTATTTTTAGTGTTTAGCTGGAGTCAGATACCAACCTCTTTCAAATCAGGTGTGTCGCACAGGGAACTCAGAAACGGTCAAACTGGACCTTCCCTCCGCAGTGATCTCCTGCGCCAAGCGGTACCCATACCGTATTCATATGATTATGAATCAGTATCGCAATTCTGAGTTATTGCGAGGCCTCTATGTGAGACTTGTCAACCTCAGATTTAGCAAGGCCTAGACAAGAATTATGTCAGTATTAACACCATTAATTTTGGTTAAACTAGGAGCTGAAAGTCTTTCCTCTTCATCCCTGTTATTCCCAGTAGCCTGAGGAACTAAGGACACCTTGCAGTAACAGCAAGGGTGAAAAGCCAGAGGCCAGTTAAGGGACTAAGCCTATATCTATCAAAATAAGAACTAATCTTTGTAAATATATATGAAATTTCTACTTCCCTAGCTCTCCTGGTAAATCTAAATCTTATCTTAGACTGAAAAGCCACATGCTGGGATGTCCCTGGAAGGGAGATTAGCAGAACCACCTGTTTGCTCTTAGGGGCGGAGAACCGGAGAATGTAGATTGACCTGCTTGAGAGAAGGAAGAATACTAAACAATTAGAGTGTAGTAATGTAAATTTTCTGTTTGGAGAAGTCAAGGTACTTTATTTAGATGCAAATTGTAAAGCTAAAGTTTATCTCCGGCCTTTTGTAGGGGAATTGGCTCAGAGGAAACAGTGTTTTTTGAGAGCTTCCACTCCCAGCTCAAGAGGAATTTTAGTCCTCAAGGTGATACTTACGAGGAGAGACAGAATCTGTGTTTACCTGACGAATTAATCTCTCTGGTAGCCACCGTGCTTCATCTTCATCTCGTGAAAAAACACAAACCGAGCCTCTTCCCCAAATTAGGACTGGATCTGGACCCTTCCATTTATTAGTCAGGGGGTCCTTCCATTTTACCAATGCATAAGAATTAGAAGTAACTGGGTGCCAGTGGCGTTCCGCTGCAGACTGACCTTTAATGTCAGTCTGCAAAAAGTTTAGGACAAATAAGGTAAAGGCAAGGTGAGCCTTTGGTGACCTTGGGGGATATAGATGCCCCTCTTTTGTTTTAAAAAGCCAATTTTTAAAGGTGCTATGAGCACGTTCAACTATTCCTTGTCCCATGGGGTTGTAAGGAATTCCAGTTTTATGTTTGATACCGAATTCTTTACAGAATGTAATAAAGTTTTTACTAGAATAAGATGGCCCGTTATCTGTC
The DNA here is from genome assembly GCF_978045245.1 of Mus caroli. NCBI lineage: Eukaryota > Metazoa > Chordata > Mammalia > Rodentia > Muridae > Mus > Mus caroli. The sequence goes on along the minus strand of NW_028227370.1, from coordinate 10,678 downwards.
TTAATAAGCTTAGGCAACCCCATGGTATTAAAGGCTTGTAGGCAATGATCAATTACGTTTTTTGAAGCCTCCCCTGTATGCAGGGAAGCAAAGAGAAATCCTGAACAGGTATCAATGCAAACATGTATATATTTTAGTTTTCCAAATTCTGCATAATGGGTTATATCCATTTGCCAAATATGATTAGGCATAAGGCCTCTAGGATTGACTCCTAGATGTGGCACTGGGGATAATGTAATACATCTAGGACATTGTTTTACAATCATTCTTGCTTGCTCCTTAGTGATTTTATGGCGGAGCCTTAGGGTGTGGCTAGAGAGGTGAAACCTTTCATGATCACGTTGGGCCAGAGCCACAGGATTTGAAACTAAGGCTTCTCCTATTAGAGCCCTGTCAATGCGATCATTACCCTCGGCCAGAGGCCCAGGAAGACCAGAGTGAGACCGTATGTGGCCAATATAAAACGGATTTTTCCGGGCAAGAATGATGTTTTGCAATTCTGAAAATAAGGATCCTGATGGCGTATTGAAGTTAAACGTGCCACAGGTTTCTAATAAGGGTACTGATTGAGCAACATATAAACTGTCAGTAAAAATATTAAAAGCCTCATGTACAGACTGAAAGACCTTTAGCACTGCTGTTAATTCGGCTAGCTGAGCCGAGAGTCCAGGAGTCTCTACAATAACCTGTTGATCATTAATAAGATATCCAGCTCGCCCTTTAGAGGAGCCATCAGTAAAAATCAATAGAACATTATTTAAAGGCTGTAAAGAAGTCATCTTAGGAAATACTATATCATGTACATTTAAAAATTTTATTAACCTATCTTGAGGGTAGTGGTTGTCTATAATTCCACTAAACCCTATTTGTGCAAGCAACCAATCTGTACTATGCTGTTTCAGCCAAGTGTCTTGACTTACGCTGTAAGGCTGAACAATGATATCTGGCTCTTTTCCGAAATAAGTCAATGCCTGCCTTCTTCCAGTGATAATCATCTGAGCCACTGCTTCGTGATATGGCAAGATATTACGTTTGGGAGAAATCCTTGAATGTATCCACATTATAGGAAATTTTTGCCATAGCAGTCCCGTAGGCACATGAGTTGTATTAAAAATTAACAGGTGCAACGGCAGGGAGTAATCTATATAGGTAACGAATTGCTCTTCAATAGACTTTTCCACTAGTTGTAAGGCCAGCAATCCTTCTGAGGTTAGGGATCTAGGGGAAGTGGGATCAGAACTCCCTTTAAGAATATCAAATAAAGGTTTTAACTCCCCTGTAGTAAGCTTTAAATAGGGGCGAAGCCAATTAATATCACCCAACAATTTTTGAAAATCATTTAAGGTCTTTAAGTTATCTCTACGAATAACGATCTTTTGGGGAAAAACAGCTTGATCAGTGAGTCTAAAACCCAAATAATTATAAGGATCCTGAGTTTGTACCTTTTCAGAAGCAATTTGCAATCCCTTATCAGCTAGGGCTTTTTGTAAACCTTTATAACACAAAAGCAATTCTTGGGGGTCCTTTCCCGCCATCAAGACATCGTCTGTGAAATGAACGATGTAAATATTTGGCCATTGTTGTCTAACAGGCTGAATTGCCTTCGCCACAAACCTTTGACATAATGTGGGACTATTAGCCATCCCCTGTGGAAGGACTGTCCATTGATATCTTTTCATGGGTTCCTTGAAATTTACAGAAGGAACACTAAAAGCAAACCTCTCACAATCCTTTGGATGCAAAGGGATGGTAAAGAAACAATCTTTCAAATCTATAACAATCTTATAATATCCCTTAGGAATGGCCACTGGGGAGGGGAGCCCTGGTTGTAAGGTTCCCATAAGTACCATGGTCTCATTAACTTTTCTTAAATCTTGTAACAGTCTCCATTTTCCAGATTTCTTTCTGATAATGAAAATGGGTGTATTCCAGGGAGAGTGAGACTCTACCAAATGTCCTGCTTCTAACTGCTCCTGCACTAGCAAAGAAGCGGCCTCTATTTTCTCTTTGGGTAAAGACCACTGATCTACCCACACCGGAATATCATTACGCCATTGAATTTTTTCCGCGTGGGATGCAGGCAAGATAGTGGTCGCTATTGAAAATACTTTAAACCTCTCATGTTAGAGTGGGGTTTAAGATCCTTAAAGGTCTCAATTCCCTGTCCTTTTTTTACTAGTTCACGAGCAGGCAGGTGTCCCTGCCTGAATGTCTGTCCAGTCACCATCTCCTTAGAACTGCACAGAACAACACCCATCTGTGACAACAGATCTCTTCCCCACAGGGTCACAGGCAAATTTGACATAACATACGGCTGAATCTTTCCTGATTTCCCTTCCTCATCTCTCCAGGTTAGCAATTTGGAACTACGTTTTGGGTTACTGGCGTACCCAATTCCTTGAAGATGAGTCAAGGAAGCAGTCAAGGGCCAGTTTGAGGGCCAGTCCTGCCCTCTAATAATTGTTACATCGGCCCCGGTATCTATTAATCCTTCAAAGCCTTTTCTATCAAGAGTCAATTTAAGGTTAGGTCTCTGATTTGTGATGGATTTCACCCAATTTACACCCGAGGAGTCAAAATTATTTTGTCCTTCCTCACTTTTAAGGAATCTATACAGTGACTGGCGTAAAGGGATCAAAGTAAGTTGAGCAATTTTTTGATTAGCAGGTATAGTTATAACACCACGAGAGCAAGCGGCTATGATTTTAAGTTCTCCCTCATAATCATTATTTATAACACCTGGAAAAATCTGCAGGCCTTCTACAATAGAACTGCTTCGTCCCAAGAGAAAGCCACAGGTTTCTGTGGGCAGTGGTCCAAAGACTCCGGTAGGCAGAGTTTGGACTCCCATTTCTGGGGTTAATACTGCGTGGACAGTGGAACAGAGGTCCAGTCTTGCATTTCCTGGGTTTGACCTGACAAGTTCAAGAACTGATCTTGTTGGCTGGGCAGCAGATTTATGGCCCCATAAGCTGTCCTCTTTGAGTAACTCGGGGCCTGGGGCTGACCCCTTTCCTCGTTTCCCGGCACCGGGCGGCTCAAAACCCTTGGTTTATGCTTACAATCTTTTGCCCAGTGGTGGCCCTTCCCACACTTGGGACAAATTCCTGGGGTACGGCCTGTTTGTCTACCCTTGGCGCCCTTGTTCTTAGGACAATTACTTCTAAAATGATCCAAACTTCCACAATTAAAGCATGCATTATTTTCTCGTTTCCTCGAGAACATTGCTTGCGCGTGGGTTCCCTGCGAGAACTCGCAGGAAGGCCCGATGTCTGCGCAAAGACGGACATATCCCGCCAAATCTGTCTGTCCCTTATGCGGTTGAATTGCAGCTCGGCAAGCTGCGTTAGCATTCTCATAAGCCAGCTGCATAACAAAGGGACTACCTGTGTCTGGACTTCCAAGGATTCTACTAGCGGAAATCAACAGCCTGTCCACAAAAGTCCTGATATGGTTCATCAGAACCCTGCCGAATGCTAGCTAAACTTCCACTAGCATCTCCTTTAACTGGCAACTTTCCCCAAGCACGGCGTGCGGCTGTCGCAACTTGCACGTACACTGCAACGGGAAAATCAATCTGATTTGTCTGTCCCTCATATGGACCCTCTCCTAAAAGCATGATGGTATCCCAGTCTGGGTTACCAGCGTGAGCATTAGAAGCAGCAGTTTTCTTACTGGCGTCTCGCCATTCAGAATCCCAAAGCAAGAAATCTCCTCCTGACAGGGTAGCCTTGGACAGAGTCTTCCAATCTGAGAGGGTTAAGTTTGACTCCGCCACTGTGTCCAGTAATGCTTGAGTGAATGGGGCTGAAGGACCATATTGCACAACAGCTGCCTTTAACTCTTTTAACAACTTGAAATCCAAGATCTGGTAATGTCTGGTCCTAGCATCTTGCTGATCAACTGCCTCGACCACAGGAAAGGCCAGCGTATTAGACGAATTCTGTCCTTTCCCACGAGTCTGACTAACAACTCTTTCTAGCGGCACCTGGTGAAGTACAGAAGAGTTACTCTTCTCCGCTTCTGAGATCTTTTTTAGTTCCCGAAGCTCATTAGTCAGCCTCTGAAGCTTAATTTCAAATTCTAACTCAATTAGCCGTGTGTCCCTATGCGTAGCACCTCCCGAAGTGGTGACTGTGGGTGGAGCGGGAGATTCGCAAGAGGACCAATTCTCATTAGGGTAATGGGCCATTCCTCTATCTGAGTGATTTTTGTTAAAATTCAGTCCATCATCAGAGTTTCCACAATTATCAATTTTTGAGTTAAGAAGATCTTTTCCTGAGGAGGCCTTCTCTGATAGGCACTCCTCCTGAGATACCACAAGCTCCGCCTGAGGGCAATTTAGCCCTGGGGAAGTTGCATTTTTTATAGCATCATTTACAAGCGCCCAGAGACCTAGGGTAAAATTATCTGTCTGAGCGATATTCAGGGCCTCACCAACTTTTTCCCAGGTTCCACAATCTATCGTTTCTTCTTCTTTGAACCATGGACAACAGCTATCTATCTTATCTAAAAAATTTCTTACTAATTGTACTTCAAGCCTTACTCCTTTTTCCTTAAGCAACTCCTGAAAACTAAAAACAATTGCCTGATCCATGTTTTAGAACCCTTCTTTCTTCCACCTAAGCAGTTTTCTAAAAAAAACTGCGGCACACCGCCTGTCTCCGTATCTAGTTCCGATTTACGAACTGCTGACCCCAAGTAGAACCAGTGTTGGGTCAGCACTGCTTCAAACTTGCTTCGTATCCTACTGCATCCCCGCAACACTTTCAAAACTGAAATTTTTTAGGCTAGCGCTAGCATGTGTACCTGTCCGTTGCTCCGATGCTCCTCCTCCGATACGAAGATTCTTTCCTTTCTTGTGGAGCTCCACACAGCAATCGTTTCTCTTAGCATCTCTCTGCCATTCTTCAGGTCCCAGTTCTGGCGCCAACTGTTGCGGCCCGCCTGCGGTCCACAACACGAACGGTTCAACTGAGAATGGCAGTTCCCTGCAAAGAGAGGAATCTAGACGGGGCGGAAGAAACAATGGAGTCAAGACAAAACTCTGATCAAGACTCAATTTAATATTTCCAGACACTCAGTTTATAAAGGAAGGGGAAGGGAACCCAATTTCCCGCCAAGTAACTCAGGGTCCAGTAGCAGGACGAACACGTGTGTGCCTTCAGGCAGCAAGGTCAGGTTCCAGCAGTGGGCGTGGCAGGACGAATGAGCCGGTAGCTCCACCCTAGAGCAGGCAGGTTCCAGGCTGGGGGAAGGGAGGCCACATTTCACAATTCTGGGTCCTTCAGTGTGAATTTTTAATTTTCTACTTTTTTCAGGTGCTCTCTCCATATTTGGGGTCCTTCAGTGTAAGTGTATAATTTTCTAATTTTTCAGGATTTCTCAAAATATTCTGTGTCCTAGAGCGTGTATTTTTAATTTTCCACGTTTTTCAAGTTTTTTCGTCATATTTTGGGTCCTGCAGTGTGATTTTCTCATTTTCCACGTTTTTCAAGTTTTTTCATAATTCTGGGGCCTACAGTGTGATTTTCTCATTTTTCAACTTTTCAGGTTTTCTCGCCATATTTGGGGTCCTTCCGTGTGATTTTTTACTTTTCTAATTTTTCAGTGTTTCTCGACATATTCTGGGTCCAACAGCGTATATTTTTAATTTTCCACGTTTTCAGGGTTTCTCGGCATATTCTGGGTCCTACAGTGTGATTTTCTCATTTTCGACGTTTTTCAATTTTTTTTTTTTTCCAAATCTGGGTTCTGTAGTGTGATTATTCTCATTTCCATCTTTTTCAGGATTTCTCGCCATATTCTCGGTCCTATAGTGTGAGTTTTGAATTTTCCTTGTTTTTCAGGTTTTCTTGCCATATGAGGGGTCCTTCAGTGTGAATTTTTAATTTTCCACTTTTTTCATGATTCTTCCCATATTCTGTGTCCGATAGTGCGAATTTTTAATTTTCACGTTTTTCAGGGTTTATTGGCATATTCTGGGTCCTGCAGTGTGATTTTCTCATTTTCCACGTTTTTCAAGTTTTTTCGTAATTCTGGGTCCTTCAGTGTGATTTTCTCATTTTTCAACTTTTTCAGGTTTTCTCGCCATATTTGGGGTCCTTCCGTGTGATTTTTTACTTTTCTAATTTTTCAGTGTTTCTCGACATATTCTGGGTCCTACAGCGTATATTTTTAATTTTCCACGTTTTCAGGGTTTTTCAGGGTTTTTCTGGGTCCTACAGTGTGATTTTTCTCATTTACGACATTTTTCAGGTTTTTTCCCAATTCTGGGTCCTACAGAGTGATTTTCTCATTTTCCACCTTTTTCAGGATTTCTCGCCATATTAGGGGTCTTCAGTGTTAGTTTGTCATTTTCTACTTTTTTTAGGGTTTCTAGCCATATTCTGGGTCCTACAGCGTGTATTTTTAATTTTCTACGTTTTTCAGTATTTCTCGACATATTCTGTGTCCGACAGTGTGAATTTTTAATTTTCACGTTTTTCAGGGTTTCTCTGCATATTCTGGGTCCTGCCGTGTGATTTTCTCATTTTCCACCTATTTCAGGTTTTCTCGCCATATTTGGGGTCCTTCAGTATGATTTTTTACTTTTCTAATTTTTCAGGGTTTCACTCCATATTCTGGGTCCTACAGCGTGTATTTTTAATTTTCCACATTTTTCAGGTTTTCTAGCCATATTTTGGGTCCTTCAGTGTGAGTTTGTAATTTTCTACATTTTTCAGGGTTTCTCGCCATATTCTGAGTCATAGAGCGTGTATTTTTAATTTTCCATGTTTTCAGGGTTTCTAGGCATATTCTGGGTCCTACAGTGTGATTTTCTCATTTTCGATGTTTTTCAAGTTCTTTCGCAATTCTGGGTCCTTCAGTGTGAATTTTTAATTTTCTACTTTTTTCAGGTTCTCTCTCCATATTTGGGGTCCTTCAGTGTAAGTTTATAATTTTCTAAATTTTCAGGATTTCTCAACATATTCTGTGTCCTAGAGCTTGTATTATTAATTTTCCACGTTTTTCAAGTTTTTTCGTCATATTCTGGGTCCTGCAGTGTGATTGTCTCATTTTCCACGTTTTTCAAGTTTTTTCATAATTCTGGGGCCTACAGTGTGATTTTATCATTTTTCAACTTTTCAGGTTTTCTCGCCATATTTGGGGTCCTTCCGTGTGATTTTTTACTTTTCTAATTTTTCAGTGTTTCACTCCATATTCTGGGTTCTACAGCGTGTATTTTTAATTTTCCACATTTTTCTGGTTTTCTAGCCATATTCTGGGTCCTTCAGTGTGATTTTCTCATTTTTCAACTTTTTCAGGTTTTCTCGCCATATTTGGGGTCCTTCCGTGTGATTTTTTACTTTTCTAATTTTTCAGTGTTTCTCGACATATTCTGGGTCCTACAGCGTATATTTTTAATTTTCCACGTTTTCAGGGTTTCTCGGCATATTCTGGGTCCTACAGTGTGATTTTCTCATTTTCGACGTTTTTCAATTTTTTTTTCCAAATCTGGGTTCTGTAGTGTGATTATTCTCATTTTCCATCTTTTTCAGGATTTCTCGCCATATTCTGGGTCCTATAGTGTGAGTTTTGAATTTTCCTTGTTTTTCAGGTTTTCTTGCCATATGAGGGGTCCTTCAGTGTGATTTTTTAATTTTCCACGTTTTCAATATTTCTCGCCATATACTGGGTAATACAGTGTGAATTTTTAATTTTCCACTTTTTTCATGATTCTTGCCATATTCTGTGTCCGACAGTGTGAATTTTTAATTTTCACGTTTTTCAGGGTTTATCGGCATATTCTGGGTCCAGCAGTGTGATTTTCTCATTTTCCACGATTTTCAAGTTTTTTCGCAATTCTTGGGGTATTTCACTGTGAGTTTTTAATTTTCTACTTTTTTCAGGGTTTCTCGCCATATTCAGGGTCCTACACCGTGTATTTTTAATTTACCACGTTTTCAGGGTTTCTCGGCCCATTATGGGTCCTACAGTGTGATTTTCTCATTTTCGACCCTTTGCAAGTTTTTTCGCAATTCTGGGTCCTACAGTGTGATTATTGTCATTTTCCAACTTTTTCAGTTTTTCTGGCCATATTCGGGGTCCTTCAGTGTGAATTTTTAATTTTCTACTTTTTTCAGGTTTTCTCGCCATATTCTGGGTCCCTCAGTGTGAGTTTTTAATTTTCCTCGTTTTTCAGGTTATCTCTACATATTCTGGGTCCTTCAGTGTGAATTTTTAATTTTCTACTTTTTTCAGGTTTTTTCGTCATATTCTGGGACCTACAGTGTGATTTTCTCATTTCCTCGTTTTTCAGGTTTTCTTGCCATATTCCAGGTCCTTCAGTGTGAATTTTTAATTTTCACGTTTTTCAGTATTTCTTTCCATATTTTGCGTAATACAGTGTGAATTTTTAATTTTCCACTTTTTTCATGGTTTCTCGCCATATTCTTTGTCCGACAGTGTGAATTGTTAATTTTCACGTTATTCAGGGTTTCTCGATATTCTTTTTCCTACAGCGTGTATTTTTAATTTTCCAAGTTTTTCAGGGTTTTTCGTCATATTCTGGGTCCTACAGTGTGATTTTTCTCATTTATGACATTTTTCAGGTTTTTTCCCAATTCTGGGTCCTACAGAGTGATTTTCTCATTTTCCACCTTTTTCAGGATTTCTCGCCATATTAGGGGTCCTTCAGTGTGAGTTTGTAATTTTCTACTTTTTTCAGGGTTTCTAGCCATATTCTGGGTCCTACAGCGTGTATTTTTAATTTTCCACGTTTTTCAGTATTTCTCGCCATATTCTGTGTCTGACAGTGTGAATTTTTAATTTTCACGTTTTTCAGGGTTTCTCTGCATATTCTGGGTCCTGCCGTGTGATTTTCTCATTTTCTACGTTTTTCAAGTTTTTGCGTAATTCTGGGTCCTACAGCGTGTATTTTTAATTTTCCACGTTTTTCAGGGTTTCTCAGCATATTCTGGGTCCTACAGTGTGATTTTCTCATTTTCGACGTTTTCCAATTTTTTTTCCAAATCCAGGTCCTACAGTGTGATTATTCTCATTTTCCACCTTTTTCAGGTTTTCTCGCCATATTCTGGGTTCTACAGTGTGAGTTTTGAGTTTTCCTCCTTTTTCAGCTTTTCTTGCCATATTCTGGGTCCTACATAGTGAGTTTTGAATTTTCCTCGTTTTTCAGGGTTTTTTGCCATGTTCTGGGTCCTTCAGTGTGAATTTTTAATTTTCTACATTTTTCAGGTTCTCTCGCCATATTTGGGGTTCTTCAGTGTGAGTTTTTATTTTTCTAATTTTTCAGGGTTTCTCAACATATTCTGTGTCCTACAGCTTGAGTTTTGAGTTTTCCTCGTTTTTCAGGTTTTCTCGCCATATGCCGGGCACTTTAGAGTTAATTTTTAATTTTCCACGTTTTTCAGGTTTTTCTGTCATATTCTGGGTCCTACAGTGTGATTTTTCTCTTATCAACGTTTTTTAGCTTTTCTTGACATATTCCAGGACCTTCAGTGTGAATTTTAAATTTTCCACGTTTTTCAGTATTTCTCGCCATATTCTGTGTCCAACAGTGTGGATTTTTAATTTTCACGTTTTTCAGGGTTTCTCGGCATATTCTGGGTTCTGCAGTGTGATTTTCTCATTTTTCACATTTTCAGGTTTTCTAGCCATATTTGGGGTCCTTCAGTGTGAGTTTGTACTTTTCTATTTTTTTCAGGGTTTCTTGCCATATTGTGGGTCCTACAGCGTGTATTTTTAATTTTCCATGTTTTCAGGGTTTCTAGGCATATTCTGGGTCCTACAGTGTGATTTTCTCATTTTCGATGTTTTTCAAGTTCTTTCACAATTCTGGGTCCTTCAGTGTGAATTTTTAATTTTCCACATTTTTCAGGTTCTCTCGTTATATTTGGGGGTTCTTCAGTGTGAGTTTTTAATTTTCTAATTTTTCAGGGTTTCTCAACATATTCTGTGTCCTAGAGCGTGTATTTTAATTTTCCACGTTTTTCAAGTTTTTTTCGTCATATTTTGGGTCCTGCAGTGTGATTTTCTCATTTTCCACGTTATTCAAGTTTTTTCATAATTCTGGGGCCTACAGTGTGATTTTCTCATTTTTCAACTTTTCAGGTTTTCTCGCCATATTTGGGGTCCTTCCGTGTGATTTTTTACTTTTCTAATTTTTCAGTGTTTCTCGACATATTCTGGGTCCAACAGCGTATATTTTTAATTTTCCACGTTTTCAGGGTTTCTCGGCATATTCTGGGTCCTACAGTGTGATTTTCTCATTTTCGACGTTTTTCAATTTTTTTTTTTTTTTTCCAAATCTGGGTTCTGTAGTGTGATTATTCTCATTTCCATCTTTTTTCAGGATTTCTCGCCATATTCTCGGTCCTATAGTGTGAGTTTTGAATTTTCCTTGTTTTTCAGGATTTCTTGCCATATGAGGGGTCCTTCAGTGTGAATTTTTAATTTTCCACTTTTTTCATGATTCTTCCCATATTCTGTGTCCGATAGTGCGAATTTTTAATTTTCACGTTTTTCAGGGTTTATTGGCATATTCTGGGTCCAGCAGTGTGATTTTCTCATTTTCCACGTTTTTCAAGTTTTTTCGTAATTCTGGGTCCTTCAGTGTGATTTTCTCATTTTTCAACTTTTCAGGTTTTCTCGCCATATTTGGGGTCCTTCCGTGTGA